>NW_027111006.1:752957-788103 GCF_000696795.3 Halyomorpha halys | reverse complement strand
ATATATATAGAATTTGGATGGAACCTAGGAAGAGATCATAGAACACATTCACATTCTCATATAGTTTCATTCTATACTGAAGACAATATATATAGTATTTGGATGGAACCTAGGAAGAGATCGTAGAACACATTCACATTCTCATATAGTTTCATTCTATACTGAGGACAATATATATAGAATTTGGCAATTTTTAAATCCAAAGACAAGCAGACATTTTTGCGTTCCAAAATACTTCACTATACATTAATTTATTAAATTTATTGATAAAATAATATAGAAAAAATGTTTTACCAATAATGACCTAAGTTTTTTAATATGGCGTATTGATATAACATAGTTTTGTAAGATCAATTATTCTGTAAATTTCTAGTGATAATCTAATTGTTGTTAGAATATTATGTGAAGAATTGTCTTGAGTTAATAATTAAATTTTCAATATAAATCTCCAATAAATGTAAATTTTAGAAGATGAAATCGAGCCTCTTTTAGTTTCCCCAATTAACTGAACCTTGGAAGTTATTTATTATTTCGCGAGTAGAGTTTCTAATTTAAGAAATTGCAATTTACACCTTTCCTCACAACTTGATAGAACTTTTCAGCGCCTCCTTTCAAATTTATTTACTTAATTGTTTTTATTGTGATATTTTAATAGTTAATTTGATGGGTAACGCAATAAATATATATATTTTTTTACATTATCCACTCTATTATTTTACCTATTGCTACAGAATAATACGAGCAAATTTGAAGAGCTTTTTGTATTTTTTTTTTGGATTGATTTCGTTTGGCTATATTGAGAAGAAAATTATTGTTTATTTTCAGTTTCTTAGATAGAGGCAGTTCCGCTGAAACTTTCTGTTTTCTTTCCGTCCGATATTGTATTACCATTTTACTATTTAGATTGCTTACTTTTTCCTTCATACCAAACTTTTCTTTTATCATTTCGAGAGTATACATGCTCTGAAGTGAGTCTCATATAGAACTTGTGAAGTGTAGTACTCTGTTGTCATTAGCATAAACCCCGTTTTTAGAAAGTGACTATTTTTTGATTTTTCAAACTAAACAATCGAAATATTTATTTAAAAAGTATCAAATATATTTTTTTCCTTTCTGTCGTATTTATTACTTCATTTTTTCAATATGAACAGTATAAAAGTAGTCATCAACGGTTAGAAATATATTATATTGATTTACAATATATACAGAAATACATTTTTTTTTCTAATATTAACGTTTGATATTAATAATGAATGTATAAAAGTGTGAAAGTATATATTCTGGAAAGACTTCTAAAACATTAAAAATACAAGAACAACACAAAAGTAATTATAAGTATAGAATGATAAATAAGATACATATGAATACTTCAGCATTGGCTAAAGACAGCATTAAACTCAAATAAATTTTTTTTCTCATAAATTAACTGATAATAGATACCGTTAATTATACAAAAAATATAGCAATAAAATTAACCATTCAGACAAAGAAACATGCTGACACAGGTAGTTAGTTACACCTTACTCTTCTTTGGGGTTGTTTTGCGATTTTTTTTCTTTCTTTTTAGTAAAATAGAAGTTGGATTTTTAATACTTGTAATATAATTATGCTGTCTAAAATTGCTATGAAGTTGTATTATTTTGTTTAGTGCATGATATCTGTTATAGTAAAATAGTTTTATTAAGTTTTGTTTGAATTTTCACTAATTACTTTTCCGCAAGATTGAAAAGACAGGAAACTGCTCAACTTTCAACGGCCTAAATAAAGCGACAGCACGTTGAAGACAATGGATGGCGTTGGGAGGAGCTGTTCCATACAACACACAAAATACTTGTTGATCAATGTTACCCTGTCAAGTGCACTTGTTTTACATTATAATTCATAGAACTGAGATAGAGGCATAAAATAAGAACAAAAATGTTACGAAATAGATTTGGCACAAGAATATTATTGACATAAGCCGATGAGAAATGTAGTGGCTGTACAACAGAGGAGGTTAGTACTAAGTTTCCCTAATCCCATCAAATCACCTTTACCCTTCGTCGTAAACCTACTGACTGCCCTACAGTTTCATTTAATGATGTTACTTTTACCTCTGTCGGTCAGATCCGCTACGTTGGACTACATTTGGACAAACGTTTAACTTGGAATCCTCAAACAAGACTGACAAGACAGGAAACTGCACGTCGATTTCGTTTTGTCGATTAAGACTGATCTACATGACTATTATAAGGCCTATCTGGACATACGGAGTTGAGCTTTGGGGCTCCACTAAACCATCAAATGCCTCCAGAATCCAATCCTTACAGTCCTTCGTAAAATCCTTAATGCTCCTTGCTTTGTCACAAATCAAGTCATCAAGTGACCTCAATGTTCCATATGTTGCCGATTTGGCCAGAACCAGATACCGTTCCTTCCATAATAAACTTCTTAACCACCCAAATCCACTTGTTTCTAACCTGGCTTCTCCTTCATTACCTAATAATTCTCCAAGGCGTCTGAAAAGAAGATGGCCTCGAGATCTTCTCCTCTAGAAATGTTATTAGAGTTCTATCAGTGGGCAGATTCTCCACATCTTTTTATCACGTCACTATGTCACCTACAGCAAATTTACTTGTATATATGTTATACAGTTGTAAATAACAATAAACAAATGATTAAAAAAGTTTTCCGCAACTATAGACAATGCTAACCCATGTCATCTTCTTGTATAGATAGATTTTACAAAGCTGATGCCTCCACGTGCTGTCGATATTGAGCAATAAACCACTAGAAATCATTACTAGGCTCATAAAATACCTTTGTAACTATTTTCGTCCAAAATAGCCGTGCCGTGGTACAAAGCTGATGATCCAAAGCTCTATAAATATCACCTAATATACTCTTGAAAAATCGTTAGAAACGTATTAAGAAAAGTGTGACCCTAGATCCAAATTTTCATCAATTGCCGGTTGTTTATCCTAGTCAGCTGATACATCATCATACCATGTCTATGATACTATAATATTACATTTTTAAATTTCAGGTTGATCGGATAATCGGAAGTGAGCTAAATTACGATTACAGGGTAACAAAAGATATTAGTTAAATTAAATAAAAGTGTTAAACATAATCTGCTAGTGTATAAGTCATTATGTTATGTACAATAATATAACTTACATATACGATATAGTTATCTTTTAGAAATATATAACATTACTTTCTGTGACCCGCTGTTTCAGTCGCAATAAATTTAGTTTATACAAACATGTATCTTACACATCATGAAGTATTTGTGTGATTGCCTACAAGTGAGTATTAACTCTAAAGTTTATTTAGAGTTACTCAATAGCAAGAAAAAAAAAATGCGTTTTCTTAAGTTCTTGAGATTAATGCTTTCAAATAAACACTCTTAAGCTTTATATGAGCCTTTCGAAGAAAATATGGTGTAAGTCCTTCTGTACACATCAAAATTTATTTTGACAAAAAAAAATTTAGTGAGTTAGTGAGCACATTGAAATCAAATAGTTGTATATGTTCTTGACTGACTAGTTTTAACAGAAAAAACTGTTGCCTATTAATAATATATAGAACTTCATCTGAAGTTTTTAATATCTTAGACCATCAAATTGGACCACTAAACCTTTACATTAATAACACATTACACTTTACACTATCCATATGAATACAATACAAGATGCTGTAACTTTGCTGGTGCTGGTCCTCTTCAAATGGTTTTTGTTTTCGTTTGGTAGGCAATCTAATAATCTTTCGGGAAAAAAAAAACATAATGTTCCATGTGACGTATGGTTTTCGACATATGTTTTTTTTTTTTTTAATCACTTAAAATAAATAATATGCCTAATTGTACATCTACAGTCCTAGAAAAAACAGCTTTACAAATTTGAGCTGCATAGAAACATAGGAACATTACGGCCTTCCTTAAATGGCAAGAACGTCAGTGGCGTTGTGAGAATCAGATCCGTTTTTATTTCAGGGCTTCTTACACGGTCATTATTGAATTTCGTCAATATATTGACTGTTTTAGGGGTATATTGTAGCAATAATACTGAAACGTATGTTATACTTGTATGTACTACGTTCTATAACATTGGTCATGTAAAGTGAGGTTTTTGCTGATAAAACGTAGTTGCTTTGAATAATTATGATGATTCGCTACAATTTTAAGGTTTTATAGTCAATCTTAGCCATGTCTTAGATATAAATTGGACATCAAATGTTTAAGGAACCAATTAAAAAGGAGCGCACAGTGCTAAAGAACTATGTTAACACCAAAGACGCGGGTTCGTCCTAAAAAATTGTTTTATGTTACACTGTAGCCGAGAGTCAACCCAGAGGGTCCTGGATGATAGATGATAACACGAATGTGGGGACGAACTCTCAAATTCCCTGAGCTTTCACCAAAATCGGATTAACGGTATGATCGAACACAAATTTGACTACAGACAGACGCGGAACAAGGTTTGTTCCTTGATTTTGAGTTCTGAGGACATAACGTTTTTCGATTCCTGCATTAATAAATAACTTTCCTACTTTCGGTAGTGAGGCAGCAAAATTATATCCAGTAAAAACTAATTTAATTTAAAGAGGAGTTTTATTTTTTGGAGTCACGTTAATCCACGAAGCATTCTTCTGCATCTCGCTTCACTTAGAAGCGCATCAGCAATCCGATTCTTTTAACTATTTCTATAAATTAAACGAAATTATGATCTTGTTATTTTTTTATCGCAAAGTAACCTAATTCTTTCCTTCCACCTAGATACCTAACAGTAAAGCTTTACTCAACTTTTAACCTATCTAATGTTCTATGTTTTGAGAAATGAGGTATGTAAGGATAGATTGATACAACGGTTTCGTAATTTCGTGTTGTTGTTATTATCTGTATTTTTTTTAAATGTCTTTAGGAAGAGAAATATTGGGACAGATTAGATTTTTATTCAGGGCGATCAGGATCTAGGTTATTACACCCTTTTTTACTTTATTTATCTTCTTGTCTTTGACATTTGATAGTAGAATGTAGACTATTTCCTTTTTACACTGGTCGATATTGGTGGATTGTATTTTAGTATAAAGTTGAGTTTTTTTCAGAAATTTTATTATTTTGTCTATGAATTCTGCTGAGTCTTTAAGGGCCAATTCTCTTGTACGAGGAATTTTGTTATTTTCGAAGGCTTGACGAAATGATGAGCATTCTTCAATTATTTGCTTTATCGATAATGGGGACTGACAGGTTTGGCATATTGGTCCTCTTTTGTGATTAAGTGGAGGTGTGTTAATTTGGAATGTCCTATTCTTACTCTTGCAACAACCACTTCTCTTCTGTTTCCCCTTATGGGACTTGCCCACTTTTGTGTGTGTTTTTTTTTACATTTCTTAGTTTATTGGTGAGTGGTAAGTTAGCCCACATTGAATCCCAACTTTTTCGGATTCTGATCCTTAAAAATGCCTTTATGTCTTTTGGCTCGTAAATTTGGAGTGGTGGAACGTTCATTGCAGCAGCCTCTTTAGCCGCTCTATCCGCTGCCTCATTTCCTGGTATTCCTGAGTGCCCTGGAGTCCAGAGAAAGGATACACTTTTTTTAAAGATGTTTTAGCATGTCTATATAGTTGTGAATTTTGTCTATCTAAATATTGGGACATTAGCATCTCTTTCCATCTTTGCCATTCGTAAAGCAATAACGATATAATCTGAGACTGTTCAAACTCTCCATTTCGTTGGGGCTAATGCGCGACGATATAGGGACATTAGCGGCATAGACAGGCAATTAGTGAAAGGATAGTGATTAATAGAGAGGAGAAATGGAGGGATTGGTAATGACATTCAACAGGTAGCCGGCCGGGAGTTCTCGTGAGCGTGCGCCGGGAGGGCTATATAGGATCCAGCTCTAGCGTCCGTCGGCCCACACCGTCCTCTTCTCTCGACCACGTTCTCTTCTCTCAACTGACAGGTACCAACACATCAGGGATTTTTTTTTCTTAATTTATAATTTATATTATGATGTTTAGGAAAGAAGACAAACGAATTAATTTCATGACTCATTCATGAAATAAGACATATCAGAAGAAGAATTCGAACTTTCGTTTGCAATAATTAATATCATGAAACAACTGGATAGGGAAAAATTTGTGTCGATACAGAAATAAAAATTAATCCTAATCTCTTTAACTTTTATTATTTAATTCGACCACATTCAATTATATGCTCTTTTATAATAAAACAAACAACATAATTTTACAAACAATTAAAATGATAAGATTATTTTTACTTTTACTATGGTGGAAAAAAAAACGTTTTTTTTTTTCGACGTGGGGAAAAATACGTGTATTTTCAACTTGTGTTTATCCTTGCTTGAGAAATAGTTTATTTTGAACCCAAAAATTGTAAAAAGGTTTTGAAAAACATATTTTTTTTGTTCTTTTTTATCGACCTGACAACCAACATGAAAAAAAGGTTTTTATCCCGCATTTAATTGGGATATTCTTAAAATTATAAAATTATTGAAATATAATAATAAACTTCCTAATATTTTGAATATTTCGAATTTTATTGATGATCGAGTCCAAATGGAATTCAGCTTTTAACTTGTTTTGAAAATATCCTGTAATAATTAAATTATGATTCTCCCACTGATTTAAACGCTTTCTCTTTTTAATTATAAATATTTATCTCGCATAGATGTATTTCAACATTTAAAGTTAAAGTTACACGATAAACTGGCGTCCTAATCATTTTTGTCATGTACTATATGATCATTCCTTTAAAAAGATACATTATTTTATTTTTAAAATTGTCACAGTATTTATGAATCTATGTGAAAGAGAAAAATATTTTCGATTAAGAACTGTCCGATAAAAACAAAAAATGTTTTATTCAAAATATATGTCATGTGCTATTAAAGAAATAGTAAATTTCTATGATATATTTCATGTGTAATTCCACTAAGTTGTGTATTTGAAAAACATCTTAATAAAGATAGCTTAAATACTGTTATCCAAGAATGAAATATATAGTTTAAATGAAAATTCAAAATTCAATACTTTATTGGAAATATTAAATTAACGAAATTATTCAAAAATGAAAAGTAGACACGAATAGAAAATATTTTATATAAATTTGTATTCATTATTACGAATAGAAATATCACATTAGTAACATAATTACTCTTTGGCTCTTATTCCAAAAATGTGTGTTTCAGGGTAGGATTTGAAAGTTTTGAATGTTTAATAATTATCATTATTAATTGTGACATTTAAATTACTTTTGAATACATGTTTCAACCAAATGCATAAACTATAATAAACTTTTAAAATGTTAATATAAATACTGCCCTCCTCAAAACTTCGAGTTATCGGATTCCTTATTAAAACGATCCTCATCTAAAGTTAACTATAGATTTAAATATTATTATTCATTTACAGTATTTTTATAGTGCTGACCCAAACATCTTCTTTTTTTTTTCTGTGAAATATTCTGACATTTTTCACAGTTTTCAGCATATTCTTATAAATATGGTAACTTTAAATGTCCTTATTGTGGTATTTGAAAACTACAAAAGTGCTTTGACCAGTGAGTTTTCAAAGCATATTTCTAGTTGTCCAATCTAACAACAGTTTTTATTTTTTTTATCAAGTAATATCACATGTTTATCTCACTTATGGATACTGGTAAGTACGATAGAAAAGTTCTCACCATGTTTACATAAAAAGTGGATTAATGAAATAGTTAGAGAATAATAAACAGAAATATTTAATATTTAGGAATATTTAATAACGTAAAATAAAGATTAACAGATAATGCGTCACATTTCAAGGTTCAGTCAAAACTTTACTACAGAAAAAATAAAAAAAAGTTAGAAGGTTTTGAAATTAATATACGGTTTCGTTTCACTATTGCAATCTACGGCCTTAATTTAATATTTTTAATATTATTTCTTATGATCTTAAGAAATATCTTTGGTATGTTTCCCGATCTTCTATTTTTCATTTAAGCTCTAAAACATGTCTTGTGATAAAATTATATTATCTTCTTTTCTCATAAATTTATTTAAAAGAATTAATAGCTTTAAATGTGGGAATTTTGATTTAACATATACTTTTTATGTTAATCCTAAACAACTGATAAGCTGAAAAAATAATGAAGTTGTTGGTTGCTGCTGACCTTACTGGATCT
The DNA here is from genome assembly GCF_000696795.3 of Halyomorpha halys. Lineage (NCBI taxonomy): Eukaryota > Metazoa > Arthropoda > Insecta > Hemiptera > Pentatomidae > Halyomorpha > Halyomorpha halys. The sequence goes on along the minus strand of NW_027111006.1, from coordinate 779,933 downwards.
CTAGTATAATAAGAAGTAATCAGGTAATACTTTTTGAACTTTTGCAAGATTTTATAAAATATATTTTTATCAAATATAATGTTTATTTTAATTGCTAATATTAAATTACTATTAATACTAGTAACAGTTGAAATATGTTTACTATAACCACTTATAAAGACTTGTATGGTCAGAGGGTTTTCGAAGGACAATGAATTTCGTTAGTTGGATTGAGTCATGTTCAAAGAGAGAAATGCTTTATTCAACAAGCTATGCAGCTCAAATATATTGGATTGATATAATATTTATATCAATTTTATCAATATATATATATTATATATTAAAACAAAAATAAAATATATAAAATATATTTACAACTATTCTTTTTTACATAACTAATTTATATTATATTCTTTTTGTCTCTTTGTCAAACACGTTGTTTTGTTATTAACAATATACATTTTATCACCTCTATTCCACTCTCATATATCAGATATTTCTCTTTTCCAATGATCCGTCACAAATATTGATTTTTTTATACAACTTTTATTTAAATTTTAAGACTTAAACAATTAACATATTTAAGAAATAATTAACTTATTTAACGAATAATCAAAATATTTAATAAATAATTAAAATATTAAATAAATAATTAACAAATTTAATAAACAACTATTTTTATAAATAATTGATATATAACACAAATAAATAAGTTTAGCAATTAAACTGAACTTAAAAATTTTTAATGTTACGTGTATAAGATAGATTCCATTTTTTGGCTTTGACACGTATGAAAAGATTTTTTGTGCTTTTGTAGATTTTTGCACAAATCGACCATTAAGCTTTAAAACTGTTAAAAGGTAACAATTCAACACAAAATTGCATGAAATGTATAATTTATTGCAGCTGATCGAAATAAGCTTATAAAGATACGCTGAATAAACAATGACTTAAGAAAGCAATCAGAGCTAAGACGACTCATTAATGCCTGAGAGTGAAATTTAAATCGTATATATGAGGATAATGCAAATCTGATGCCTTCGTTTTGACGAGGGTCGGAAAGGTGGTATGTAGGCACCCTAATTGGTGGTTTAAAACATTGAACACTGGATTCGCTAAGCTCTATTTAGTGATATCGATTTACCTGATAAAAAAAATATAATTGATTACCTGGAATATAATGTTAAATCTCCTGGTTTAGGGATTAATTTTTTTTAAATAAAAGGAAGGCGGTCAGTGGACGGTCAAAAAAAAACCTCAAATGGTATAAAACTATTTATCAAGAACGTTTCGCCCCACTATACAAAGCTTTATCATAGTACAAGAGCCCAAGAGGAGAAAAGAGGCAGTTATCTCACCCCAATTTTTTATTACTTTCATGAAAACTATGTATAATTACTAGTCAAAATAGATGAGTCTGCCAAGTATAGGTAGGGGGAATAAAAAATGGCCGCGTGTTTGAAAGCGATAAAAAAATTTAATTTTTTATTCGGAGCTCTATATCTTAAAAAGTAGGAACAACACAAACTACTAGCACTAATAATCTTTCAAGATTTTAAAGAAATTTTGCTTTTTTAAAAGTTATATCTCCAGAACTATTTGACGTAAATAGCTATTTTAAGGCTAATATTTCAGCAAATTTACTCTTCTTTAAATAATGTGGTCTTAGGTTTTCTAGTGTTGTTGGTAGTTTTTAAGATATAGAGCTCCGAACGAAAAATTAGTGTTTTTTAAGCTTTTGAAACAGCCGCCATTTTTTATTCCCCCTACCTAAACTTGGCAGACTCATCAATTTTGACTAGTAATTATACATAATTTTCATTAAAGTAATAAAAAATTGGGATGAAATAACTGCATTTTTTTCTTCCTGGCTCTTGTACTATCAGAGCGTAAACACGAAAGCTCCCATAGTGCCTTGCAAAGTGGGCGAAAATTGGCTCTTAATAACTTAATAAATAGTTTTAATACTACTTGCGTTGCTTTTTGGACCGTAACCTTCGGTCATAATTTTACAGGGTCGAGCAATGATCTTCCAATATTTTCTAGAAATATTTTTGTGAATAAAAACAACAACTAATGTACTATTTGTAATAATTAAGATAATGATTAAATTTAACAGGTATTAGAAAACTGATTTTTTTCCTACGAATCAATTTCATGTATTTATATTTAGAATGCAACATTAGCGACCTAATATTCTTTATTAATTCCATCTATTCTCAGTGTTGTATTAAAAAAAAAACAACTAAAAAACTTTACTTGTCATTTTTCGGAACTTTAAAGATTTTATGTAGCTTGTACATATGTTTTCAATTATATGTTGATCATTAACAATTATTGATTAAAATCAATATTAATTATGCATAAATTGATGAAATGCAATCTATTAAAAATATTTAAAATTCAAATTTTTAATATTGAATCGTTTTATAAATGGATTTTCTCGAAATTTTTTTTTTTAAATTCTATATTAAGAAATGAATTATGATGAATAGTGTTGTGAAAATTACATTTTATTGATAAAATTATATATATTTAAATGTTTAATAGAAGAATAATCATTTTATTGAGCTTCAGTTTAATTAACTCGAGTATTGACTAGTTTTTAGCCTCTTAAGTTTGAGACTTGAAGTATTGCAGAAAATTTAATAACAGCTAGAGGACGAACGTTTTTCACCTTAACTTTCAATTTAACTGTTTAATATAATAGGAGATATATATAAATATATATTTTTTTTACATTTAATTTCGAAATTTTAATTCTCTTACAACTATTAATTTATCTGTGAGTAAATTACCCAATAGTTGTTCTAATTATTTTCTAATAGTATTTGTTAAAAAATATTAATAATACTTGACAGGTGATTGTTAAAGTAAAAATCAATATTATGAAAAAATTAAACAAAATATTCATAAATTACAACATTCCTTAATGTTAGTAAAATAAAAATAAAAATAAGTGGAATATTCCTTCCATAGGGACCTTAGTCGTATTAGATGAATTTATGAAATCCTAATCCCGAAATTTTTAAACTATATCAACTTCTTTAAAGCTCATCGTAAGAACAGCCGATGTTTAGAACGTAATCTCAGAACTAATAATTTCATATTCTCCTCTTTAGAAAATTTTAGTTAATATGGAAAAGTTCTAATTCAAATTTTAAAAAATATTTCCACAGTTAGATTTTTTTTTGGTAGGAAATTTAAAGGACAAAATTCCATGTTGAAAATTCATAGAATGCAGTTTAAAAATCTTGAATTAAGGTTTTTTTGCTTGATATAAAATTTGTTTTAGTGAAGAGTTTGCCTTTCATCAGACCGTTCAATTTAATTGATAATATTAGGTTCAGTTTCACTGAAAAATCATGTCTAAAGATCTTTCCATTTAATTCTTAGTTTTTTTTTTTAGTTTATAAAGATTTACAAATTTATTAAAAAGAAGAAATTAGATTACTAACATATGACAATAACTTTTAATGTAACTATGAATGGGCAGTTCTCCAAGGACAATTTTAAATTATAACTTCCCAGGCCCATCTTATTTTTTGAAGAGTCACAATTCGAAAAGGTAAGAAAGTTTATAAATTAGTTATATTCTGACCAAGGTAAGTATTTTTTACTTTCCTATAGCTACTAGGTTGTTGAAATGGGGTTAAAATTTCGGTGCATAGTTTTCAATGGGCATATGTGTTTCAGATTTCCTTGCGTATAAAACAAGCACTTTCGACCATCGTTAGATTATTTTCTGTGCGTTTGAGTCAATTTCGTTTTTTTCTTTTAGTTTCGACACTGAGGGCCTTTGTACCAAATCGGGCACTTTGTGTTCAATGGGCGAAAAGCATATTTTTCTTGGTAGCAGAGAAATAGCTTTAACGACTTTCCTGAAGTCTTCTGCTTAAAGCCCTTCATGTATAGAATAAATCCTCGAGAAACAGCAGGTAAAAAAATAAATGTGAATTTTATATATGGTGAATTGTAGATAAACCCTATTAAAAAAAAAATAATGAACCAAGAAATTGTTTAAATCGGTTCAGTTTTAGCAAGTATAATGTTTATAGAACTTAAACAATGCTTATTGAGTATCATGTTTTTAACGGTAGTTTTTAATGTTCCATTGGAAATCAATTATCTTTTTATTAATTTTTCAAATATTTTAAAACTCTACAGTTCGCGTAACTTTATGGTGAAAATTATTGTCTAAATGAATAAAATATGATAAACACAATCGATCCAGTATTAGCGAAGATGCAGGTAACTGTTTGGATTTGAATTCGTATTAAAAGCTATATTGGAAGTCGTATGTACATATTGCCTTGACTTGATTGAATATAATTTCCTATATCAAAGATTTTGATACGTAAAAAAATATCTGGATGTAGAAAGTACATATTGAATTATATTTTAAAATAACGTATCGTATTGTAATTACTATCTGTAACAATACGATAGTTGTGTGTAGGCTGGTTTAATCAAGGTTGGAGTGCCCTCAAGGATTCCAGCCTCTCGAGTATGTAACCTCTTCAGGTCTGTCCTAACAATAAGGATTTTTTTTCGTGTTCCTTTACTTCCGATAGGACCAATACCTCCGGAGCCAATCTCCAAAGAGGCTTTTATAAATATTATTAAAGTTCATGTAAAAAAATTAATATATTTAGTGAAAAAATAATTAAATTAATTTCGATTTATTGTTTTTATTAGGCTGTTCTCTGTCTCCGAATTACTCTTTACATGATTTCATCCGACAAACTTTCAATAGTCCTCTTAAATTTGGTGACGGTTTTGCTGTAATTACTATATTTCCACAATACCTTAAGTTGTACTTCAAACGCACCTAGTTTTTCCAGAGAGACTTTCAATCAATCGATTTTTTTTTTTAACTTCCTTACACTGCATCACAAATACATCTTAATGTCTTTATAGGTGTGCAACATAAACATGATGCTTGACTGCGAGATAAAGTTAATTTTTATTTAAATGACAATGTGGTAGGATGGATGAGTGAAAAATATTTGTAGTTGAATTTGCTAAATATTTCAACAGAAAAAACGTAAGGGTGATTAAAAAAAAATGGCACAAGTTGTAGCCGAAGTCATGAAATTGTTTTCTATCGTGTTCTCAATTTCTGATATTAGATCGAGAAAAAAAAATTATAAACGTGTTTGAGGGGTATCATCAATGCGCTCTAGGAGCCGAGAAAAAAAAATTAAATAATTTTGTCTTTATTTTTTTTGTCCCTTGAAATAAATAAATGTGACAGATATCGTAAATATTCTATCCATTTCCTTTCCAATTCTTTTTATTAGCGAATTAAAGATGAATTTACTACCTATACTTATATTTCAGGCTATCGTTGTCTTTCATTGCTCTGCATGAATTCAATGGTCATTATGAACCAATAGATTTGTTTTTTCATGAAGAATAAGAACAAAAAATCTTTCATTGTCTTAAATGAGCTTAAGTGTATTAAAAACTACAATAATAAAAACATGTTCCAGTATGTAGACAAACAATCTTTTTTTATGGAATATCAAGCCAGATTTACTTCAACATATTTGGAAACCCTTAAAAACGAGTTTTCATATATAACAATAAACTATAACTTTTATGTACTTTATATTTAGTTAGATATTTTATTTTCTCCAAATCCAACTTTTGGAAATCGGCATTTCCACCCTTCTTACTTATAATAATATATTTTAAGTTTTATTTCTTTATTATGGAGAAAAAGTAGTTTTAAATAAATAAAAACTTCTCTACCACTCCAATGTTTCGTGTTGGCTGGTGAAGTAGTATTAAAGTTATTGCATTTTTTTTTTTTCTAAATTTCTAAAAAAATAATTGAATGAAAAATTGTATTTTTTGATTATTATTAAAATTCTTAGCGTCACCAAAAAAGTTTTATTGAAATTATTGATACCACTTCCGTAGCCTCTCCTTATTAAATTACGTGAGGAGCATTTTCATGATTGGTATTGCCAAGAAGCTCGCACACATTAGGATAATTTGAATTTTTCACCCCGATCTGCTAGATATAAATTATTTTTATAGTTACCAATATTTTACAATATGCTTTTATTTCACATTTGTAAAAAAAATACCTTTTAGTTTCAGTTAGGTATAGCAAAATTGTATCAATACGTTTGTTTCTGTGCCGTCTTGTTTACTGCTGTACACCTTGTTATTAAAAAACATCATATAATATAAAAGTTTTTTTTGCCTTTCAATTTATTGTTACTAAGATATTTCTCATCAAGATGTTTTAAAATTCAGATTGATTAACAAGAGAAAATCGTGGGACATCTTTTTATCGAGAAAAAGTAACGAATTAGGAATAAAAAAATTATTCAAAATTAGCAAGAACGTTTTAACTCCCCCTAAGTTTTGACCACTTGTAGAAGGAACAAGTGGGGTGGCATTAATGTACCGGATGGAACCTCTTACACAGGTACAAGGTTATCTCGGAGAGAGTATTGAAAAGATTCTCAATTTAAATGATCCCATAAAAGGCTCCGTCTTCTTTTTCTCTGTTATTAGGAGCGGAAAAATTCAGTTTTATTATCGCGCTGGTCTATTCCCAAGTGTTTTTCATTCAGATTTAAAATGATAATAACTTAAAAAAAAAAAATTGTATAATTCAATTAAATTTCCGGTACGAGATGAAATAGAGGGGCGGATTATGATTATTATTTGAAGAAATATTGAGAAATTAGGTTATAGAATTTACAAAAAAGAGGGTTTAAGATATATTATAAATCAAACTAATCTGCTTAAAGAAAAAATAATGTATTGTATAAAAATTAAAATAAGCGCAATAAATAAAAAAATATCAAAAATTATTCTCAAGAATTTTACTTATGATTACAGACATTTTCAAAGGTCTGAAATAACACACCGATTTCCAATTTTAGTATTTTTTTCAATGATGCTTGATTTAACTAATTTTTTTTCATAGGGTTCTGTACTCATTTTTAGTAAATGTTTCAAGCAACAAATATTATAAGTGAATGGTTTTTAGGTAAGTAGGTAACAGTTTCTTCAATTTCCATTAATTCTCGGCTATTTCTAGACTATACCACCTTAGCTGGACTAGATATCAACACCTTATAATGCCACAAGGCAATCAAATGTATAAGACTCAGTAAAGTATATTTCATGTATTATATATGTATGGTACTAATTTTATTTTAATGAAGGGTACAAAAAAAATTAGGTTAGATAAATAATGTTATATCCTATAATGTGGTAATCTCCTTTATATAAAATCCATTGGGCATAGAAAGAAAAAAAATGTGGGTATATTAATATTTGTAATAGGTTCATTTTTAATTCATTAATAGAAAGCGTCGGAAAATGAGCTCAATACCAGATTCGTGATGTCTGTCACATTTATTTATTTCAAGGGTGATACCTTTCACTACTTTGAGCTTAAGTTTATTTCAAAGAATCGCGGGATCTCAACTAATTATTTAAGGCATCAAAATTGAAATTCGGTTTAGTCAATTGCTCAAAAATTGTTACTAACCTAAAAATGAGTTGGTTATGTGATCCCGCTAAACGAAATACCCTTCATTTGGCTTTAGCGTAGTCAAGTAAAACAATAAACATTAAATTCGAAAAATATATAAACTAATTTTTATCTCGAAGATATTTCTAATAATTTTTAAAATAATTTTTCTTTCATTGATAGATATTACAATCTGCCACACTATTGTGGGCAATAGGTAATAATGGTGAATGGTTACATTCATACTAAATAAAATAAAATAAGAATGAAAATAAATAAATAATAAAAAAAAGTACATAAAAATAAATAAAATATCTCTTAAAATATATTAAAAGAAAATGAACATTAACAATGAAACTATGTGAATAAAAAAAAAATTAATAAAATAAAATAATATAATCTCTTGTCACATTTACATTCTTCGACCTGAGGATCCCTGAGCCCATTCTATCCCCCACGTGTGAGGGGTAGAGCAGAAGATCTCCAAGAAGAAGTATCACCAAAAAAAGTTTCATTAAATTTTTTATTTATACGTTCGTCGCTCCCAGTTGTGAGGTAATTACAAATTAATAGTTATCATAAGATTTTCCTAAGAACGGCCATTCTTCTTATTTCTTGAAATAATGAAGAGAACACAAATACATATATATCAATTTAAAAAAAATATTTAAAAACTAAAGAGTTAAAGTAAGCGAGGGAATTACACCTCATAAAGATATGGGATTCACTACAGTGCTTTATTTTCACGGCGATGGCCAAGTGTGTGACAACTGAATTCACTAAATCAAAAGCGGGTTACATACCTTAAACAAATTCGAAAAGATAACAGCTTCATTATTTTCTGCTATCAAATATACTATCGAAAAACTGCCGGCATTTAATAATGTGAGAGAAAATAACACAAAACCTTTTTACAATAATTTTTAGTATTTTTTAAATTCTAAGAACAGTATTTCAAAATTTAAAAGTTGTGGGATCCTTTCTCAAAATTCAAATTGAGAGACAAGCTTTTAAAGACGCCAAAAAGGACAGGGACACTGTGCTTGATCAGAATTTGAGACTATAAAATTTTTTTTACACAAAAAAATTAAACTAACAGCTTAAAAATAAATTTAATGAAACCAAAAAAGTTATATTGACCAACTTACTTGCTTAGAATTATCAGATTTGTGGAAATGACTAAAAAACACCGTTAGAATTTACATTAAATTCCTCTTTTGGTCGTCAAGGGAAGGGTATCTTTTTTTTTGTGAACTGGAAATTTTTATAAATGTTTGTTTTAATGATACAGTTTTCACGTTGCTTATTGTGGTGGCGTATTACGACAACTTTCGACCTGGTCTTGTTATTTTAATAGTTGTAAATAGCATGAAGCACTTGCACTTTTGTAAATAAAATTGAGTCATGAATTTTAACTAGGCTCTGAGTCCTTTGTAGGTTCATAAGTCTGGGAGTGGTTCGAAAGTTTTGTACCCAACCGGTCTAGCAATGAGGCCTAGAAAGGGTTGGTAATTCAACATTGTTTTATAAAGTTGGGTTTTTTTCTACCTCACTGCATATCCACTGCTTCACTTAGCAGAGATTAGAAATGTTTCCAAAGCAAAGAATCATTTGCATTTCAAAGACCTGAGTAAATGAATGAGATTTCAAAAGGGCTACCTCATGAAGTTTGTAAGTGGTTAAGGGAAATTAAACCGTGAATAATTTTCTTATGAAGTGCTTGCATAATTTCATGTTCACGATCAATAAAATTCAAAATTCCATTCTCCATAATAAATGCTGTGTGCTACCTTCAAGTAAAGGGATTTTTCTTTGATAAAAATTGTAAAAGTTTAGGAGGAAAAGAATAATTTGTTGAGTCTCTAAATCATGATTATCCTTGAGTTCCCCATGTATCAAACATTAAATTATATGAGTATAATAATGAATAATCTAATAATTTTGGAAATTTATTAAAATATCTGATAACTTCAAATTTTGTTTTCATTTCTAAAACGTATGCTTTAAGGATTGGAATATGAGGTATTGTTCTAAAAATACTATCAACTTAATTCTGAAAGGATATTTTATTTTTCAATATTACTAATGATTTTGATTATTTCTTCAATGAATGACTTTCGAAATGTGAATTTGTCCAAAGTTATTGAAAATATTATACGCCCTTACATCAGGTCTTCTGTGTGAAAATCATGAATGGAGGATGATTTTTACGCTATTTTAATAGATTTCAATTTATATTTTCATATACAGTAATTTTATTACTATTTCACTTACTAAGTATGAGTTTTACCAGTAACGGATTTTTGGGGTTTTGTATGTTTGATCTTGAAAATTAGTTGTTACATAATTTAAAAATGAGCTTTAAAGATATAATTTATCATGAACGTAAAATATTTAATATAACGACTAAGAACGATTGATATGTTTATAACGTGTTATTTTATGATTGGCATAGTTGGGAATCAATATATGACATGAAAATAAGTAATAACTTAGAAAGTCTCAAACAAGTAAATTACCGGTTATTTTGATAGATTTGAAATGTCACTCTATTATCCAATAGGTAACTGGAAGAGAAAGTATTTTTATCGATAATTTTTTTTTTTCAAAATAATTTTCGTTAGCTTCAACACTTTTTTTCTACAGTACACAGCGTCAGCCTTCCATAAGAGCTGGTAAAATTAGAATAAGGTTACAAACTAAATCTTTACAATATAAATATAAAAATGAAATAAAAGAAAATCGTAATAAACAATAGTGAAAATTAAACAACATATATTTTAAATAAACTAAAATAAAAAAAAAAAAATACATTGAAAGTGAATGTAAAAAATATAAATTAAAAATGAAGGATTGATAAATATCCAAATTAAAAATAAATACTGGATTTATGTGACTATAAAGATAAGTAACATAAAATCCTTTATAGTACATTAAACTAGCTTTAATTTCAGTGCCGGCCGACTAATAGTTCCTGAGATATATTTTTCATGTATCAGAACTTTTGTCCAAACAACTAGAAATTAACAGGAATCAATTTTATTAAATACCATTAGTATTTTTATGAAGGTGAATTATAAACTACTTCACAGTACACGTAACTGGATTTGATTTTAGTGCTGTTAGACATCTGTAATGTCTTATGAATTCTGCGATTTATTTTCTCTAACATAAATTCACCAACTCATGTTTTTTCGTTATTAACTGTCGCCTTTTAAAAATTTGCATTTCGGGAGCTATGATCCGTCAACAGCTCTATTAGGGCTCATATTTTAGCAATTTACAGTACTTTAAATGATGTCCTTAGTTTTCTAGTGTTGTTGGTAATTTATCCCTAACTCTACTTAGAACAGACTCATCAATTTTCAGTAGTAGCAATAAATAGTTTTTTCATCAAAGGAATAAAAAATTTGGTTGAAATAACTCACTTTTTTAGCGGGCTCTTGTACTAATAAAGAACACTGGCTACGCTGGGTTGTTGCGGCAGCAAAGAGAAATATACTTTAAAAAAAACTCTATTTGTATTTATTTATATTGATATTCTGATTATAAATATATTTTTTTGAGTTTCATTTCATTATTATTTTTTAAAATTATTTTTATAACATGAATATGTGGTATGATTGAATAATTACTGCCCTATATCTACTATCCTTGATTGTACTATTTTAGAATCAAAACCTCAATTAAAAAAGTAGAGTTAATATGAGATCTTGTAGACGTTTTATAAATATGTTATTTTTTCTCGGGCATGTAGTTAAGTTGCGTTAATGTACATAAAAAATAAGAGAAAAAATGTTTACGGTCAGAAATAAAAAAATTCAATTACTGACATGTGACTTTGACATTGACAAGGAATGTCCTGGTTTAAATAGAGATGTAAAAATACACGTGAATTTATGGTATTTGCCTATTTCAAGCGATAAATGACAAGAAAAGACGGAATGGACGAATGTTTCGAACAGTCTTATCTTTATACGTCTGTTGAGTCTGGGCCCAGTGCCTCTTAAATCCTGGGATCGATAAATTAAAATGAAGTAAGAATAAACTCAGTGTTAAAATTTTTTCAAGATAGTTTGAGAAGTTTATCACTCATATCTAGAGAAAAAGAAGTACTTGAAGAAATAAACTTTCAAGAAGTAATTAATGACTGTGTTTATTAATAATGTGGATTTTTGATAAATATTTCATTTTTTTTATACATTTCAAATATTGAAGAAAGTCATTAATTTAAATAGTACGTTGTTTATTTCTATTGGTAACTAATTGTTAATAAATTTGCACTTGAAGTCCCCTCATTAAAGTTCCTGAGGATCCATTTCGTTAAATATGGCCCTGGTTTCGAATAAATGAACGAATCTTAAAATTTATTTCGTATGTAATTAATATCTAGGGTTTTTTATTATACTCGTTAAGCTTTCGCCTGTGCCGCCTGTTTCGTTCCCAGCTCTGTTCAGGCATCCTTAGCCACTTTCCTCCCATCTGAGGTTTGGCCGTCTTCCTCTAGCTCGGTTGAGAATTCCTTCTACGATTCGGTTTTTGGTGTCATCCATATTAATCCAGCAACTTACCCATCCCTTGCGAATATGTGATGTCTCACTTGATATTAATCTCTTTAAATTGAATTTCTCTATATTATGAATCATCACCTTTTTATTGATTTCTTAAAAATTTCATTAGTTTAATAATTTTTATTGTTGGAGTGGGGCAGCTTAATGGTAAGGCCTTGTACTACTAACTCCAAGGACCCGGACAGATAATTATTTTCTGTTTCACTGTAGCCCCGTGAGTCAGCCCTGTGGGTTTGGGAGCCCTATTGAGTTCACCCAACCTCCTTAAGTGGGTACCCTTAAATGGGTAAAAATCTGACGGTCGAGCGTGATTCTGACCAAATCATCTCCTTGTACAACCGTTGATATAGTAAGTGTACTTCATTTTTTTTTAAAATCATTTTTGCTATCCTTTGAAAGGAAATTAACTCGATATGGGGGTAATAGAATGAATTAAATTTCTATTCCTCATATATAGGGCTGAAAAATAATATTAATCATAAAGTGCCTAAAATAAGTGTTCTACACATTTTAGAACATTTTGAAATTCTGATTTATACTCTAATCTCACTCCCTAGATAGTTGTTATAATATACTATGGAGTAAAAATCTTTTGGGAGATGATCTATTTTCGTTTTAACTTATAATATTATATTTTTTACTTATATTCCCCTCACAAAAATATACATAAAAATGTATAAAAAATTCAAAATAATATTGTATAGTTAAGTGAAAATAATATTTTCACAAAACATTTAAATCTATGCTCGTTTCCCCAATTATTAAAAAAATATATAAAACATAAAAATGGGTTTGTTTGGAAGTTCACTGATTTAAATAGATATTTGGGTTTTAAAATGATATCATTCAAAGAATCAATCCACCTAATTTCGAAATCTGCTCTTAAAAGTAGAATTAAAACATTATCTTACATTTATTATTATTGTTTATGTTTCTATTCAAATATATATTGGTGTGTTAATATAAAATTATGGATCAGGCAACAAGTTTAAGTATTTTCGCGGTTATTATATCAACCGTATACCATTTGAGTTTGTCACGTTGAGGCAGTTTAGGCAATTTGGAATACAAACGACTTTTATTCCATGGCCGAAGTCAGCCGCGGTCTAAGTTTAATAAATGGAATATATATTACAAAGGAAGGAAGCAGCCAGAAAAATGTCGGGCGTAGCCCTGAAGGTAAAAACTTTGGCAAAGCAACAAAGCGGAATGGAGTACGTATTGCCGACATTTTTTTTTTTTTAATGATTTATTTGCCGGAGCTTATGTAAGCAACGACGGAACTTATTTCTATGACTTTTCCGAAGCTGGTTCTCTTCAATTTACTTAGGTCTTGAACATCGGTCGTTTAAACGTGAAATGTAAAGATTTCAATCTTCCTCACAATTTTATTTATGTCAATCAGTAGAAGAGTTGTTTCAAGTTAATCGAGTATTATAATGTAAAATTCCTTGTTTCACACTACGATACATTTTTTATAACATTATTACAATAACGTTTTATGGCCGATTGTTATTTGTTTGATGATGTTTTTTATTTCTAAGAAATTGCTAACGTTTTTCTAGCATCACTTATTGTATTTTATTAGTTTTAACTAACGAATTTGCTAGTTTAATTTTGTATACTTGTTTTTTGTTGAATTATTTTCTCTCCATCCCTCTAGTTCAGCTGTTCCCAAACGTTTTACGCCACGGCACTCTTTTCTGGTTAAATGGATTCCGTGGTACCATTGTTGAGCTAAAACACATTTCGCAGGAACCTTGTGAAGTTAAAAAAATGTCGGCATAATTATCTGAGTAGCGGTTAAATATGTAGGAAAAGAAGACAAAGTGGTGTAAGTGCTGGAATGCTCATATTTGCTTTTTTGATTTTAAATTTTTGTAAAAATTTCATAAAGTGGCATTTGTTTGGGGCACCTCTGGCTTACGCTGCTCAAGTTAATGACAATTTGGTGCGGTTCGTGCATTGCATACATTCACTTACCATCCTATTTATAGTTGAAATTGGTGCTCGTTTGTATCAGAAAATATTTTTATGATAATATTTCCTCATACTAATTTCCAAGGGAATCGTTCAGTTGAACGATTAACAAACTTCAATTTTATCAGACGTTCTTATTATTATTCTTATTATTACTCAAATATTCGGTCAAATGAAACGTAAAAAATAATAATTTAATAAATATGTCGACATAACAACAGTATTAGACTGGCAGAAGAGAAAAAAACTGGGCTTGTGCCAATTATTTATGCGGTTTTCGTTATTCCTTACCACTCTTCTCTAATTTACGTGTTAAATATTATATTTTATAAAATATTTGGCTTGCCAACGATATATTACACTTATTTTCGAAAATGTTTTTTAAATCTGAAAAAAAATCTTTTTTTTGTATCCTTAAATATCAAATCCTTTTATAGATTATATTTCTATGCTTTTTACTGCTAATAAAAATTAATTATTTTGAACAAACAAAAGTAAAAGTACTTCAGAGGATTTTTTTTAGACCTAGATTAAATTAAGGACAATTTAATTATATATTGATATGAGTTTAATCAAAATCTTTAGGGCTGTTTTTGAGAAAATTGATGGTAATTAATTAATATTTTATTGTGATGATTGGAGCTGCATCCCAGGCATATATTTAAATACGTAATTTCAGTTTTTTACGAATTTCTATATATTTCATAAATCTATACGTAAAAGATAAAACTCACATACTATGTTTTCACGATTAAAATTTAAATCTGGTGGTAATGATTAAAAATATGAAAATCTATAAGGCTACAATCAATGAAGGATCTGTGGCTCAGTACTTTGTGAGGATGTACTGCTGCAAAAATAGTTATAAAATGAGGTAATTTGTTCATGAGCTAATAACTAAGAATGTATTAAATATGTTTCTGTATTTTTTAGCACGTAGTGAATCTTCAGACATTTTTGATCAGTGAGAAACCTTGCGGTTGAACGCGGGTACTGAACAGCTTGGTAATACTAAAAAGTTGTGTTTTTAAATGTTATACAAAGTTATGTGGTTGCTGGTCTTATGCGAACCCTCACCACCTTGATTAGGGCTTTTAAAGCGATCCACAACATCCTTAATTGAAGATCCACGCTCCTCAAGCTCTTTAAGCTCCTTAGTCAAACATCCATTCCCATAGGGATCATCTAAACCACCCGATCCCTGGTTGTAATTGAATTGAGTTATATACATGTGAGTATGTATATACAGACAAAACTGTGGTCTTAGGGACTTATTCTGTTTATTTATTCAAGTTAAAATTAATGAAATACCTTAACCTTGTAACGTGTCATATTATAAATCATATTTAATTTTTAGGTTTTATTTTAAATTTTCATTATAATCAAACATCCTACAAATAATCCAAATTTCTGTGCAGTAGCTGAAAATTTATCAATACTTTTTGCCATTTTCGGGATCTGTGATGAGTTTTCTATGCCAATCAATTTTTTGGAATTACTATAAAAAAAATGATTTAATATTTGATTTCAATTAACCATTTGATTTTCTAAACACTGCATTGTTAGAAAAAGAACCTTATAAAAATAAATAAAAGTAGTATATTCGAAAAAACTATTCCAAAGGAATAACGTTGCAATATTAACCGTGTTAAAAAAAGAATAAATAAAATAAAAATGGAGATATAAATCCTACTTACGTGTTAGTAAATCAAGAGAAAAGAAAGATACTCCTATTGTTGTTGAAATTTAATTTTTAATATAAGTTCGTTACCTGGAAGGGTAAGTACTGTATGTCAGAAACGGCCAGGAAGGGGTTAAAAAAATTGATCTTCCAGCCTGAATGTCCGCATGGAATAAATATACTTTTGCAAAATTGGGTAAAATACTGGAAATTTTATGAAGTGAATCAACTTTTTATGGAATCTCCAAAGAATTACCTTTAAAATTCGTTAATAGAATCTCACTATCAAGCAGTTTTGAAAATTATTCTATTTCTTGTTCAATTTACTTTGGGTAATATTATTGCGAAACAAAAGAATATTTTCCTACAAATTGGATATTTATCTTATTGGAAATACATTTTCGACTTCGAATGTGAAAACTTTAGAAATGTTTAGTTATAGTAGAATCTTTTGGATTTATATCAGGAAAACGTGTTTTTGTTAGAAAATCCTTTAAAAAGTAACATCTCGGGAAAAAATGTGGAAAAGGTAAGATTAGTGGTAGCTAACTATAGTTTTGGTCAACTATTGCTTTCTTAATAATTGAAGTTTCCTGGAACACCCTGTGTAATATGGTAAATGAAATTTTAAAGATAAACCTTCTTTAGTTAAGTATCTTAAAAATGTGGCAAGTAATGTCACATAAGAACTCCAATTTTATGTAGCTCTATAAGGCCAACCTGAAAATTCACTGTATAACCTAAAGAGGGATATTTTTCACTTACTAAGAGGTCGGCCATATCCTTATCTCAGAAGAAAAATACTGATTTTTCATTTTTCATAAATTAAATTTGAAATTAATATTGTTTTGACATCAAAATTTATCAAACATAATTTTTTTTTCATGTGGGAGAAAGGGTATTGAGACAAGCTGCATCAAAATTAATGAGATTGAGATAATGTAATTTTTATTACTTTTTTTTATATGATTTTCAAAGTTTGTGAACAAAAAAAAAAGCAAAATGATCAAGGTTTATTTTTTTGCTCGTATGTTTATGAACTACAATTAAATTTTTATTAAATCTCAATTATTCCAAAAATTAACATTTTTTGTTACCTTCCTCACTATCCATATGAAAAAAAAAAAACAAAAAAAAAAAACTCGAAACGTTTTTCGAAGTAGCAATATTATACTAGTGAGAAAAGAAATGATTGAGTGATCTCACAAATCTGAGTTTTTTTTATTTGAGTATATGAATAATGTTACATACGATTCATAAAGAGATTCTGTGAAAATTGGAATTCGATTTTTGTGCCAGTATAGTAAATAATATAAGGTTTTACTAATTCCAGCCCGATGGGGTGAATGTGCTTAGGAGTGGAATAGATTTGAAGTCCCTATGGTTGAGTAAACAAAAATATTTAAAAAAAAAAAATTTTTAATATTATACCAAACGATGAAGGGAATATTTTGAACTACACTTTTTCACTTGTAGAAATAAATACATATTATTTAAATTTTATTTTATTTGCATATTCATTTTACATCTTTTTAACATTTCGTTGTTTTTAATTTGGAAATTATTTTTTGTGTGATTTACCAATCTTTATAATATGATTCTGAAAAGTCCAGCACCTTCCATCATTGATCCATGGAAGCGTTCAAAATAAAGCCAAGAAGTAGCATATGGTTGATCCCCTAAAGAACTTCGTACGAAGTTCTAACTTCAGAGACCATGTGTGGTTCAAAACTTGATTGTGGAGTTATTAAACAATAGGTACTACTGCTTGCAAAAGTTTTCTCAAGCTTACCTCAGACAAATTTTTATTTTACGTTTTTGAATTAAGTGATTGCGATCTCTTAAGAAATTTTAAATTTCTGACAATTTAAGAAAGTCTCTTTGAGCTCCCCTCTCGCAAGAAATGGTGAAGGACCTGATATTCTCTCTTTTACGGTAAAATTTACCCGAGTTTCACAAGAAAACTACTTCTTACAATCCTTCTAAGCTCTTAGTTACATGTAATGTCTGCAAAGCCATTGGCACGTTAAATAAAACATGTACATGGGTTGGCACTAATCTGTCACAGCATATCAACCTATCAACCTCATCAACCGCTGAAATGTGAGAAAACGTTTTTCTTTTAAATTCTTTGGATACTTTTTTCTCAATTCTATTCTACCTACTCTAAAAAATCTGAGTATCTCATTTTGATTAATATGGTTTCCAAGTTGCGTAGGAATCGCAAAGATTGAACTGGCTGTCCATCTGAAAGCAAAGCAATTTTAACTCCATTAGAAATCATTAAACCCCTCGAAAACGAAATCAAAGATAGCAATTTTATGGAACTAAAGCCCAAGGTGTGATTACAAAATCATAAAAACGTTGTACTGACTACGCTAAGAATAGATCACACGAGGCTCACTCACTCATATCTTATCTCAAAACAAATGCCTCCGAAGTGTCAATGTTGTAACAACAATTTAGCAATTTGCCATAATTTCCAGGAGTGCCTATATTTCACGTCACACCTTAATAGATTATGATTAAACCCGAATATTTCAAAAACCTTGGAGATGATGATATAACAATAAAATTGTTATTTCAGTTTTTTTTAAAATCATAAGGTTTACTGTAATCTATGACTATATAATTGAGAAATATATCTTCGAACGGATAAAAAAAAATTAAATTACAAAAAAATAATGAACTAAATGTAAACAAAATTAAATAAGAAATTAATGACGTTGACGACCAGTGATGTTTTACGCCATTAAAAAACAAAACAAAAAAAAAAAACAGGCAAACTATATTCAAAAGTATCTTTTTCCTTATCAACCATAATGTTATCGGGCACTAACTCAAAGTGATCTAAAAGTTAATATAAATGCCTGAGTTAGTGTCTAATTTTAGACACTACAATTATTCATAATATTTGTATATTTAACAAAGTAATAGTAGAATGAAACTTATTATAGAAAAAAAATATTTGTAAAATATCCCTCTTAATAATCAGGGAGTAGTTAACAATTGATAAAGTACTCAGATGATTTTGGCATTATACTTTTTGTAATACCGACAGTACTGTCATGACAATGCGGTCCTAACTGAAAATAACACATAGTAATGTAAAACTGTACGACTGTTTACAGTCAAGGTGCATTCATATGAAAGTTAACATGACAGTAACTACACCAAAATCACATGAATATCTACTTTAGCCTAATACAATAGTGGTGTCATGATAGTAATACTTTCTGTCCATATCTACTGTTAGTAATGCCAAAATTAAAAATTACATTGATGAATTTCATCAGTAGTTCTTCGGTAAATTATTTTCTCATTTGAATATTTTCCTTTTACGTTTTTCAGAGGTATACATTTTTTTTTCAGAAGAGACCTCCTTAAAAAAAGGTGCTTAACAAAACCTGGAACTCCTTTCGCAGATGGAATGGCCAGGTGGCTGTAAAAGTAAAAGGAGAAGATCTGTTTTAGTCACATCCTCCTGCCTCCTTTACTACCGAAGTTTTCCGCTTTTTCGAATCCCAATTCTAAGTATTCCAGATTTACAGCACAATCTATCAACTTACGAGTCCTAAGTTAGTCCATTGTTCAATTGACGTATAACAAACAGGTGTGTAAATCATGAAGAATACAAAAGTAAGACGTGCCTATTAAAAAGTTTCAAGTATTACGGGCGATTCAGACTTGTTTTTATGAGTATAATCAACCAAAATTTGTGAAGAATATTTTATCTGATTCAACAGTAAATCACTCATGTATTCGCTTCAGTGTTTCTATTTTTCTCATTAAGAATAAATGGTCAAAAAATAACATCTAATTGTTCATTTCCGCTTTCCTATGTCCGAAATACACGATCAAAGTGAAGTATCATAAAAAATATTAGTTCTACTATAATACATGGCTTAAGGTCCCATGAGTTCAAATAACAGTGTCTCGCAAAACGGTCTGTGCCTATGTCAATGAATGTGAAAAGTAGTGAGAAATTGAATTTTCGCAAAATCATCCTTTACTGTATCTTCAATTTTTATTATTTCAAATAATTAATCATCTCTCATTGTTAGTAGTAAGAAACCACACAGAAATAGATATTTGTGCGTTTTCATATTATTTATGAAAAGTTTTTTTTTAACCTATAAATGTAAATACAGTAAGGTGAAAGATTGCCATTAAAGAAATTGCTAATTTAAAAGGGTAAGTTTACTTTAGTTTCTACTTAGGGAAGTAAGTGAAATTTCTGTGTCACGCCCCCCTCCCCCACTACACCATATATGTATTTTTTAAACGTCTATTAGTAGACGCTATTGAGTTGTAGGATGAAATGGTATGGTTGGCGGTCAGAATGAAATTATAAAAAATCATTTTTTAACAACAATTTTCTTTCGACACTCATTTCAGGTATCCATCAGGGCTTGAGTCTGAATGTTGGGTGAATAACGGCTGAGAGCTTTGATTCCATTTTGAATATAATATATTTTTAGGTGAAGATAGTTGACCGTAGATATATAAGTGGAAAAGATGTTCGGGGCTGAGGTCAGCAGAAAAAACACAACTACACAAAAGATTGTTTATTTGTACCGATGTTTCGACCTGATTTTCAGGTCTTCACGCATCTCGATGCATGTTATCATTACGTAACTTCTGTAAAATCTAATTATTTAATTAATAAGTCTATTAAAACAAGCCATTAGTTTTCTCATTAAGATATTATTTATTTTAATAATTAATAATTATTTAATATTCAATAATTATGATAATAATCTGAACCGCTTCGACCCATGACTGGTCGTGGGTTCAGTTTAGTAAAGAAGCACTGTTTTTAGAACGACGGTCATACAAAGAGGTAATTTCAAGACCACATTAAAGCTCTAGATTTTTCTAGGTGTACACACCAAATGGGCTAGGTGGACCCCAAAAGGGCTCCAGGACCCACAGGGTCACCTCACGGCTACAGAGTAACCTAGAATAAATAGTCAATAATTATTAATTAGTACATGATTACTTCAACACGTAGCCACAAGTATTTCAAATAGTAGTAAATAACTATCTAACTAATGATATTGTTTTCTATGCATAAAAAATTCGGAAAAAGTAACTATCATATGTGTTAACTTATAGATACATGTTCAATATATTCAGTATTGCGATTTCTAATTATATTTTAGACAAATGTATGACAATATGTTCCAGCACCTGACAAAATATTTTTTTAAAACCTTAAGAAAATATTATGTCAATCAGCTGAAAAAAACTAAAATATATTGTGAGAGGATAAGATGGTCAGGAGGGGGAGGGGGGTGCGGCCCCGAAATATCGGCACTATTAAATTATCTTTTGTTTATTTGTGTTTTTTTCTGCTGACTGAATCCCGCCTATCTTTTCCTCTTATAATATACATTAGTTGTTTTCAGCTGATGGACATAATATTTTGTTAAGGTTTTAAAACAATGTTTTTGTCAGGTTGCCGTAACATATATGTCATACATTTGTCTAAAATATAATTAAAAATTCTTGTAGATCCTAATTAGGACCGTATAGTGAAATGAATAAACTCCTCAGTACTGGTAATGATGGATAGAATAGAAAGAAACATGGAATAATGTAGGAAAAAAGTCAGCAATAATGAAAGAATAATGTAGCAACAGTCTTATTTTCCGCTTATTTTTGTTTATGAAATGGATAAAAAGTGATATAATTGCTTCAACTGCGAACAACAATTGACAGAGAGAACGGGGGTGTATATTGCACTTCTCTCACACCAACTCAATTAATTTCCAAGATAGACTGCATATTATGCAAACATTAAAAAGCTGCGAGAAAAATAGCGAGTACATATATGGAAAAGTTTAGATCTCCAAACGCCACTTTTCTAAAATCACCTCTATTATCATAGGAATTTAAGTTTCTTGAACAAGGATTGTGCAAGGAGGTGATTCGTGCACGACCACGCTCAACTACCTGTTTTTTCCAATTAAGATTGCTCACTTCATAGAGGCTGGCTGTTTCCCAGCAGGACCTCGAAATACATAGGATTGATTTACGGCTAAAAGTAAAAAAAATTAATAAATATCTACTGCTGCTGGATTCGAACCCCGACCTGGCAGATTGTAACACAGCTTTTTACGCTCTGAGCTACTCCGCTATCAACATTTAAAAAGTAACATCTAAATTTGTTCATTTTTTAATATAATTTCTTATAGGCTTATTCAAGCAATAATGGCAAAACTATTATACATTTACTTAAACGGCAATGGAATTTTACTTATATAAATCTCGCATTATTAAACTTTTTTTAATCCTCTCATCCTCTATCCTTCCTCCCAGATTTGCAAACAAATATACAAAGTGTCTTCATAGAATAATTTCATACTTATTAAAATGGTTGCACAGTCAAACTTGTGCAAAGTTATCATGAGAATGGCGTATACGCAAGTAATTTGGAATGTTTTTCCATCTACAGTTTATATTTAAGAAAATTTAACTAATATGAAAATAGTTTGGTAATTATTAATTACCATTTTGATTTATCTAGTTCCAAAAAACTGTAATATTTTTCAACCCTGAGGTCCGTAGGTCCTACTTCCATATCATTTCTAATTCTTAAATAGTTATATGAACAGATTAAAAATAAGACAGATATATTATAAAAAATTATCTAAATGTATTTGGACAGAAGTGGAAAAATTCCTTTTCAAATGTCAATCGATGATTTTTTTTGTGCTAGGCAAATCAAGCTCTGTAATTTAACCATAAAAATATTGACAAAACAGAAACAAAAGAAGTTTTAGATCGTAGGGTGTTTTTAGAAACAAGAGGGGGTTGAGTGGCAAAAATAGTTTTTGCTTTGTTGATTTACCTACTGACAAAAAAAAAAAAAAAAATTAAATCAATACAGAAGGGATTGCTATTCTACTCAAACAGAGCTGTTTTGAAAAAATGGCTCAGGGCATTTTAAGATATGAGGATTTATTCGTTGAACCTCTATGGGTTATTAAAAGATATAAATAGCATATTAGCCACACTAATTATTTTATTTAATGCTAAAAAGGTTAAGCATATTTACATGAGATCGAGGAGGGGAGTTAGTTGCATTGGGACTTGACGGAGTAAAGACAGCTCTAGACCCATGGAATACATTTTGGTGTTATCATCCTTTTCATAACGGTGAAAATAAGTATTAGTATTAGAAAGTATCTACCCATGCGGATATGTAATTGCAAATATTTATTACTATTCTTTTTTGGCTTCAACAACGTATTCGATTGTTTCATGCACGTAATTCAGAATATTGGAGAAAATATTCACTTCAATAGTTAATGAAGGAAAGTCGCTTTCCTACAATCCTGTGGAATAATGCCAAGTTCAGGGACAATGGACATGGTGGGAAATGGTCTTTTGGCAAGCATACCAGTATTAGGTGTAGATGTAGATTCAAAATTTGTAGAAAGGAATCAGAGGTGCGTATTGGAAGTTGAATAGATAAGTATGGAAGCATTGTGAGACAATATTCAAGGAATAAGTATTTATAATTTCATTTTTTTTTCACTTGTAGTTGTTTAATTAGTTCAAAAATTGGGCTTCCATAAAATAAAAAAAATGTTTGTTTACACCTTTTATTGTTGAGAAATACACAGAGAGTGTTGGCCTATTTAATAAAATAAGAAAAATATATGAGTTCCAGTTAAGGAAACAACTAAAAAATTTAAAAAAGAAAAGCAAAATAGGAAAATCTTAGTATACAAAAGAAAATAAAATAAATTACTAGTTAAACTACAACTAACTATAAAAAAAAGAAGACAACTTGGAGTATATTTAAAATATATAAAGATAACAAAATAATAATATTTAAAAGATTAAATGAAGAATAAACACATTAAAATTCAAATATAAAATAAACTATAAAATTATAAAAAATAAAATATAGAATTAACAAAAAAAAATGTAGTATATAATAATGGTTGTAAGAAATATTGTACTAAGTTTATATTGATATAAAAAGTAAATATGTATTCTATTAAAAAAATTTTTCTCCATTTTATGCAGACAAGTTGGCACATGCTGAAGATTATTCCATGCTCTTATGTTTCGTTAAATATTTCAGTTATTTCCCATAAATATAATAATCCCTGAGCTTTGAGCATTTATACTGATTCATGCATTAAAATAGCTGATTGATGCATTTAATTACATTTTTTAGAAGTAAGTCGAACATAAATATCGTCGATTATTTCGTTAATTGACCAACTAGAGCCTTCTAGCAGTACTTACACTGCTCTAAACAATTGGTATGCATATTTTCTAAACGGGACCACCAACAAATTATATTAGTTTGTAAGATGATATCGTTAAAAACCGGAATCTTTTACAAAAAACGCCATGCAGGATGGTAAAACAAACCATGATTTCACCTATATCGACTACTGATTTACAATTACAAAACTAAAAAAGGTTAAATAAAATAGAGAAATTATTATATTATACATGACTTAGAAGAGAAATATACTTCAATTCTATGCTCCAACTGGATGGTGGCTGCTCGAAACCGCGACGATTGGCAGATGTTACTTGTGGTGGTCCGGACTCGGTGACGAAACGCTATTGTAAATCAAAAGTTATTTTTTAAATCATGGTAAATGAAACTCACAGGGTGTTATTATTATCGAGATGATAGGTTGCCTACTGCCATTTCGACACAATGTAATTTTTTCAAATTTACGCTCAGCCAGAAAATACAACAGACCGGAATAGGCAAGCATTTTTTAATACGGAATAGGTTTCAGCAAGTTGGCTTACCCATACGTCAACTGCATACATTTTCTGATTCTCATTTGATTAATTCTTTAAAATTCCATATACTGCCACCTTTTTTTTTTATAAAGCGTAATTGTGGACTATCAAATTTCACAATGTAATTTATCTTAAAAACACTAGGGATGATAAGGAATAAAAATCATGAAGCCTTAAAAATTACCAGTTTCGTGATAATCAGGAATTGTTAGTTTTTATTATTTTATCTACTTTTGTATCATGAGCGAACAGATATTATATCGTAATCACTTAAAAAATATTATTACTATTACTTTAATATTATTTTAGCATCTGTATTATCTATTATTCCCAGTGATATCCTGTATCTAGGACCTTGTATCAAATTAAATGGTTAAATATTTAATAACGAAGTTAAATACAATTTATTGAAATAACAGAGTTATTTATTATTATTAATTTAAATCATCTGTTAATAAGAAAAATACAACTTTTTTATTTGGAAATTAGAGGGAATTTGTATAACGGATATATCTTTGTAGAAAAAAAAAATCCCATTTTATAAAACTATGTACCCTGAGTTTCCCTCGATTTTTCGTATTTCCGGATTTTTAGGTCACTGATCGTTAGAGTTGCTGTACGTTCAGATTAAGATTTGGTGGCCGCTTTATTGTAAGTTATGGTGACGCCATTTCTATTCGTTTGGTTTTTTTTTTTTACTGTCGCGACCAATGGTCACTGAGTTATTTACTTTTTATTATTATCATAGAACAAAATAAATGGCTATAACTATCATGATACTTCGGATAAATCAACTGATACATTACTCAACTAGTTACTTTTATGACTCTATAAAACAAACGAAAATTTGAATGCCAATAAGTCTAGTTTTATGAAAAGTAAATGTGAGATAATATTTGTTAAAGTTTGTTTCGTTTTCCATAACTGAATTTCTAAACACAATGTCGTTATGCCTCTCCTCTCGTTAGCTAAAAAATATCTCATCAAAAATAATTTTTATTTCAAAATATAATGTGAAATTGCCTTACAGGATAGTTGCAACAGATTTTACGAGACAAGTTTTACTTCTGGACTATTAATTTTCTTAAGTCAAAGTCTGAAATTAACTTATTCCACAATCTGAGGGTGAAAGGAAGGGAATGGCATTAAAGTCATTTAATTTGTTAGCTTCAGGATTACTAATGAATTCTTCGATTTTCATTGTCCTGTTAGCACAGTCTCTATTATAAGAATAACAGAGGAAAGACAAAAATCAATATTTTAAACGGGCATTACTATATTATAAAGTACTTTAAATAATTTAAAGTAGATGTATCCAATAGAATAGTCGAATGAGAGAGATAAAAAGAAGGGTTTTCTTACTATATATATATATTATATTTAATTTCCAGGAAAAAATGGAAGTAACAAACATGAAGCTTTTAATTAGAAAACGCATAAATGAGCATATTTTATGTTTGCTTTTTCTCCAAAACATTCCAATGAAGAATACCATAGACTTAGACTAGTTGCGTATTTAGGTGTTATCTTCCGTGAATGATATTCGATACTAAATCTTAATTTAGTTTAGCGCGAATCGAGCAACTTTAAACTCCTTACATATTCTACCTCTTTAGATATTTCTATAGCCATATAAAGGTACGAAACAATGCTGGACTGCAGATGTTTCCTTTCCCCCCCCCCGAACTGTGGTTACGATAAGGGCAGGATTGCAGTGTGAAGAACTGTATAAAGAGATAAGATTGTTCCTCAGGTAGTATCATTAGTACTAAGACCAGTCTCACTCCCCTTGTCCCTATTCAGCTGGGAACGGTTTGCCTTCAACTGGTCACTTGTTTAGAATTTAATATTATACTGACCTTGTAAAGATTTATCGAAGCTAAAGGAGTAGTTTTATCGAAATGACTTCATCACGTGACCCGATAACCGAACACCGATAAGCTAAACGAAATTGGGATCTAGAAATGATTTATAAAGATTAATTACTTAAAAGTATAAAAGGTAGTTTAGCGACCCTCAGCTGGTGTTGTTACGAGAGTTACTTGTTGAGTGCAACGCAGACCTCCATCATGGTTTCTGTGGCAAAACTGGAGAGTGACGCGTTTTTTTGTGTAGCAGCTGATAACAGCTATCAGGAAAACTTTTTTTTTTAATATTTATTTATTGCTATTTACAACTGTACATGATAATACATTTAGTAAATGTGATCTAATGTGATGTAGCACTCTAATGACATTTTACATTAGCTGGTTTCGTAGCTATCTTCTTTTCAGGCGCCTCGGAGGATTGTCAGGAATGGAAGAGGATGCAAGGTTTGAAACTAGGGGGTTTGAATGGTAAGGGAGTTTATAATGGAAGGAGTGATTTATGGTTCCGGCTAGATCGGTTACATAGGGAACATTAAGGTCTTTATGTATGATTTTATTTGTGACAAAGTAAGGAGCATTGAGGATTTTACGAAGGATTTTGGATTG
>NW_027111006.1:688157-749272 GCF_000696795.3 Halyomorpha halys | reverse complement strand
TATATTGATATGTATTGACCTTTTGACAATCCTGGGTATTATTAAGGTGTTTCGTCATCTGCCCCTATACCTGGTCAGGGTATCTTTATAGGAACCTTTTAGTGCGTCCCCGAATATGAAAACATCTGTGTTAAGTTTGCCACATTAACAAAGTCCCCTGAGAAAATTAGATTTTCTAACCTTTAAGTGTTATAACAAAAATGACAGGTTTTTACGAGGGACCAGAATCAAATTAAGCAGGTGCCGGCCCTTCCTGGACATGTCAAACTTTACCACCCACTCTCGGGCCTGGGGAGGGAGGCGCCTACCTCGGTAGCGTTCTGTCACCTATGGCCAATGAGGAATGAGAATCAAAAATAAGGTAACGCCCCAAAAGGGAAGTGGGAGAAAAGACACAGGAGAACTAGATCAGGAAAAAGAACAGGGAACAGGGAAACTTAGACGAGAGAGGACCAGGCATGAGAGAGCAGCAGAAGCCGTAGCGGAGCAAGATACACTTCGACCAGACGAAGTCGTGAGAAGGTCTACGAAACCTGGACATCCCTTATGAACAAGACGACACCTACGGAACTACATCCCACGGCTAATCAACAGCTATAAGTATAAATTAAACAATAAGCAATAGTGTAAGAATCATATTTTACGCCAACCACTTATTTGAATCATTTTAATCATAGTAATCAATTGTAAATAAATACTTAGTTTCTTTATGTAGTTTATATACTATTATATAACCAATATACCACCCTTTATTATACTATATAATTAATGGTAACATTTTATAAATACATTCCATTGGTAAACTGGTTTTTAGGACTCAATAAATAAATGAATTAATTAACAATTAACTTATTTTTGGATAATTGCCTTCAGTGATTATCCTGGCATCCCGATTAAATCTCGAGGCAGTACATATCAATATATATATATATTTCTCTTACACTATGTTATTCTTGTACCTTGTTTTATGAACCGTGAAAAAATCATTAAAATAAAGTATTGTGTTTACGTTTGTTATTTTGTCTGCTGGTATTGTTGGGGTAAAGTGTGAAGCGTTTGATAGATGCTTGCTGTGTCCATTCAACCCAAACATTAGGATATTAACGAGGCAATCGATGTGTAGGATAACTGGTACGCTCACTTCCTCTATTGGTAATAAGGGGGTCCTGTCACTAGCTATATTTAAGTAGGTTAAAAAATACCTCAAAAGCAACAATAAATTCATATAGGCAATCGTCCGATTCTCTATAGAAAAGGATAAAATTGATATTTTTCGTTTTTTCAAGACGCATTTTGTTAGAATTTAAATCAATAACTAAAAAGTTGTTGAAATTAGGTAGTTATAAGCTACAGCATAGGAAACTAGATAAAAAAACTTAAAAAAAAAAATGCAATTTAAAAAAAAAATTGTGAATTACTCTTGATTTTTTTTTATCAGCCTCCTACTGGACTATTTTAATAATTTCCACTTCCTTGTTTAAGAAATACGACACTTTCTACAGAAAAACTTTCTTGTTTAGGAAACTTTAGGTCCATATTGATTAAGTTGAGTTCTGTCAATAGCTAAGATTCATCTCCAGTTTTGTAACAAAAATGATGTTATGTGAAAAGTTTTTTCCTCAAAGTCTTGGTATTTCCAGAGAAAATAACAAATTACTGGGATGTACTTCTTATTTATAAAAAATATGTACAACAGCATACAACGTGGGTATAATATATCAAAATACTCCTTTTTGAGAAATAGAATGTTCTCATGGCATACTAGGGTATGAATATCAATTGAGTATAAAAAAAAACTTTTATTGTAAATTTAGTGACAATTTATATTATTACAAGCTGTCACTGGTGTTATTATTTTAAATCAATCAGTTAAAAAAAAAAAAAATAAAAAAAAATAAAGATTTTAAAGAGAATAATTTGTCATACCACCCACATTTGCTTAAATACGTACTTTCAGGTTCGGACAACATTTCATTTTGTGCTGAAGTATTAATATTCACACACACAGCCACTACCCCTGCACGATGTAATGCCTAACTGTAGTCCTATGTAATAGCACACCTCCCTACACCTGTTTCCCACCCTTTCCTAAATTCCTCCCAGGTAAAAATCCCACTGATAGATAGGTACGGTCCTGTTAAAGATTTTCACCTAACGTAAAAACACACACATACATAGAAAAACACGAAAATATTGACGAAACTTAGTTATCTAAACTCAGGACCTTAAAACGAGTATTTCCGTTAGAAATTCAGATTAGAAATTTTTCGAAGAGTTGGAGAAACAACAATTATTGTTCATTTCTAGAGATTAGTAGTTTTTTATGTAGTGGCGTTGGTGTTAGATTTAAAATATAAAACTTTTACTTACGAAAACAAAGTCATCATAATCCTTTTTATAACACTACAAAATATTTCCTCATTTGTAAAATAGTTTTTTCATGGAACATAGAAATTCAAAATCGGAACAATAGCACTGGTAAGTCACATGTATATAAGTAAGCGAAGTGAATACATACTTAATAATACTTATGGTAGTGAGCTGACAAACATTCCTATCGATAGCAGAACGGTAAAGAATTGTCCAATCCAACACAATTTCTTGAAGGTAGAATACTAACATTTTCACAGCTTTCATTGGATAACAAAATATTCCTTTACAAAACAACATTAAAAACCTTTCTGGACGTATGAATGAATATTTTTATTAAACTTTTTTTTATCGATAAGTCAGGGCTATAAATCAGGCAATAAAATTTAATTTAGCATGAGTACAGATAATAAAAGAACATTGCTTTATAAATGAGGATGGGCTTACCAGACTAAAACTCCCCTGGTCCTGTGGATGACAAATAAAGCATATTTAACTTTCCCCGTTGGACACAGGATCTGGGCTAGGTTGATACATATGTTTATTCCGTTACGAAATTACGAATGTCCTTTAGGCTACTATATTAATAAATTACGTCACAAATCTTTAAGATAGGGATGATAACTTTTAAGTTATAGCAATAAATAATTTTATCTTTACCACTTTTCATTATTTATGATTTAAATATCACTCCTTGCAACCTCATTTAAAGTTATTGCAAAAATAAACGTACGTGAGGTTTTAATACTATTATACTTTAATAATTTAATATTAATCACATCATCTTATCCTACTTTCAGGTAAAAAATTAAATAGTTTTTAAATTATATATTTTTATCTGGGACGATTCAGGGATAAAGTTCCTCATATTCAGCATCTACAATAAAATATATTGTATTTTAATTAATTAAAAATTAATTTCATCTCGATTATTTAATTGAAAAGAGTTAAATAAATTAGTAAGTTTTTAAACATAATTTTGTTCACTTGTCATTAGGTGAATCACATTTTTTAAAAATATTTAACAAGTATTAAAAATATCCAACAATTAAAATGAAGTTTGACCACTGAGTAGATTTATAAAAGGATCAAAGATCAAAGTTTAATGAGAAAGAGAGCGAGGATAGGGAAGGAGATTCTTTTTAAAATTTTATATGTATTCCAGGTATTTTTTATAAAATAGTTTTCCTATATTTTTATTACATTTTTCTTTTTTTATATCATCAAAACTTACTTCATAGTTGTCATTATTATTTATTATGTGGTTAATTAGGGCCATATGATTTATATTTTATATAATAGAAGTCTTGTGTTTTTATAACATCATTAACGATTTTCATCGCATTATCAGAGTACTTTTTTGTGGTCTAAAGGTTTTACAAGGAGGTAGTAACTACGACACACTCCAAGTTTTTCTACCGACCCGTTGAAGAGTCGGGTCTGCAATTTATAGAGATAGGCTATGTCCCAGGAGAGATCTCGGCCTGATGTAACAGAAAAACAAGTTTCTATCTAAAGCCAGTCTTGAGTTGTTTGTAGGAAGGGGTCTTGTATAATAGTATTCACCAATACTAATGAAACGTTTACGTTTGACTACTGCATACTACATTGACAAACTATTTTCAAATTTGTGTGACGCACTGATAAATCATTTGCAAAAATACGTTTTTAGTTTACTACTGTTTCCCGTAATTCAACTTATATGGCCATATTTTTTATTTATTTATAAATTTCCATTTTTTGTGTTATGTCTGTCATATATTTCAAACAATGGCAATAGTGATCAGAGAGCACATTCACACCATATTTAAAGATATATATAAATGATAATTGATGTAATATAATATATAGAGAGGGGGGTAGCTCATTGGTAAGGCAATATGCTACTAACTATAAGAACCCGGGTTCGAATCCGGCTATGGCAGAAAATTATTTTTTGTTTTACTGTAGCACTGGGTGGGTCAACCCTGTGTACCCAGCCTCATAAAATGGATACTCTTAATTGGGTAAAAATATGGCGGTTGAGCGTGATTCTGACCAAATCACCTCCTTGCACACCCGTTGGTATGGTAACAGTACTTCCTAACCAAGTACTTGACCCCTGAGCCTTTATGTGTTGGGGTACAGATTTATTTATTTATTTTTAATAAATTAGAGAAAAATAGGAGAAATAAAATAAACAAAATTTAACTGAAAATAAAATACCTTATTATAACACACATTCATCCAATAGGGACCTATTTACATTCAGCCTGAGGAACTCAAAACTGCCATTGTCTCCCACTTTTGAACCAAAAATCAGAACTCCAGAAGATTCTTAACCGGGTTACAGATTTGATTCTTTTTAATGATTCAAGATCGATGGTATTTTAAAAGAAATTTCTAATTATATGCCAATTATAAGATAAATGATTGCTTTATATATGTTAATGTAACCAATGACATTAATAAAGTATAATAATCCTAATCTAATATTTCATTTGCTATAATCAAAAAGAAGAATGATTAGTTTTCAAATATTTAAATATTACCGTCGGATGAGGTGGATTAATTTATTTTTAATATTTTTTCCCATGATTTATCTTGATATTCATACATATTCAGATGGGTTTAGTGCTGAAAAAATTCAGATTTATTTTTTGAGGGGAATAATTCAGTGATTGTAGTTGGTGGAATGTTATCGTAGGCACAATCTCACCCCATTGGGTGAAGTTAGGTAGTTTGTTATCTTTTACGACATTAATACGTAAGAACGCGCTTAGTTATTTTCTACTTCTTTGAACTAATTAAAGATTTATCCGAATATATATTTTTATTTCAGTAGCAAATTCACTTGTTTTAGTCAGACGAAAACGCTAAAGATTTTAAGTTTTTTAAGATTTTCCTTTTATGAAGCCTTTCATAAATTTGTTCCCGGCCCTAAATGGTCAGCACGTCTTAATGAAAGTACACAAAATATCGCAACAATGTTGGCACAATCTCGTCCCATAAAGTGACCAGTAATTAAATTCAAAAGTAATATTCCGTTTAGTAGACGAATAAAAATATATTACTTATGTAATAATAGCGTATGAAGTAAGTGTGATACCATTACAAGATACACGTTTCTTAAATTGGAGTCAGGTATAAGTACTGAAATTTTAGATATTATATTTTTAAAACGCACTTATTTACAACTGGGTATTTCCTTTCTTGATGATTTTGATTTTGATTATTTTTGATAATCATTTACTGTGTAACGAATTATTACATAGAAGCCTGTGAGAATAAATCACGAATACATGTATGCAGATAAGAAACTAGTTTTTGTCCTGCAAGATCTGTCTTCTTGCTCACCCTATGGTACTTAATATTTGTCAAGTAGTCAATAGCTAGTTCCCCTTAACAAACACAGATGGAGCACCTGCTCTTTTCCCTCATGTGTCGTTTCAATAGTAAGGCCATTACAGCTGTCTCGAAAGACATATAAACCTGCTGAGTTGGTTTCAAAGTTTTTAGTCAGTAAGAAATTTATTTCAGCCCAGTAATATTGATAACTGGCTTAGATATCCAATATTAATTTGCAATCAATTATTAAAAAAGTATAATTTACAGGATATAATTTGTATTTAAATTTCTGAATTTTCTTATGAAATTTAATAGTGGAGAATGCTTTCTTAATACTTCTGAAAAATTTTGTCCTGAATCAATTATCAAAAATATTTTTGGTTAAAATTGACATGAATATAATTTATGTCAGAATTATAGCGTTTTTATTTCACATAGAATTGCTACCTCAAATGAATCATTTAATTTTCGCTCTTCCTTATGAAACATCAAACATTTCTTCACCTCCCTAATATTCAATCTAATTTGATCCATTTTGATCAAAAGTGAAATCTATAAATAGACAATATGATATCTTGAACTTCATAGCTATAGTATAAACAATAATTTTTTGTTCATTGTTCTTGATCTTATGGGACTGTGTCCTTGAGTAAAAATATTTTTTCATTTGATTATAATGTACCTTGCTCACTTATTATGCGAACCTAGTACGACTTGTAACTGAATTCTAGTTCCTTGCCTAAACCTGGAACGATCGAGTTGGGTGGTAAGTGAATTCTTTGACACGTTCTGCTTACTATTGAGAGACAAAATACTATGCTTTTCCACAATTTACTAGTCATAAACAATGCAGAGGTATTTACAGACAATGTATTCTTGGTTTTACAGCCTGCCATGTAGTTTATAGTAACGTATTCCTATTTTTAGAACATTGTAAGTGTTTATACATTAGACTGCTTGAACTGTTTTGCGACGAATCAAGATTAAAATGATTAAAACTTCAGAGATTGAACAGTCAAGTAAGGTTTAGAGTTCTCTAGGCTCAATGTAAATATTGCATATAGGAATGGTTTTAGGATATTACTTTCCTTTTTTAATTTATTATTTTATTACTATTTTATTTTTGAAACTATGTAATAATATTCATTGCTCTCTTTTTCAAATAGAGATTAACCTTGAAAAAACTGAATGGACAGAAAACTTAAAAACAATTTACTTTTTGTTGAGCTGACATAAATCTTTTTATATTAATAATAAGATAGTTGTAAATGAAAAAATAATTCTAATGTCTTTTGTTTTGGGAAATGTTGACTAATTTTTAATAAGCTAAATTCTTTAAATCATTTAAAATGCAATAACACTATTTAAATATGTATGTCATTAATTACATTTTTTGAATATAATTTTCTTTTTAAAAATTATTTTCTCCTTTTTTTTAATATTAAGATTGAGAAAATAAAAGCCTTGTCATCCGGAATTCGTTATTATATCTTAAAGTCGAGGCAACTTAAAAGATTAGAGCTACATTCTATTTGAACCTAATAGTCAAAATGAAACAACATTTAAGTTCAACAAGTATAGCTAGTATAACTTATTTCTTAAGAATTTAGTTATTTTTATAAGAAAATAACACTATTTATAATATTAGACAGTAAAATATTATATTGTAAACAGGAAAAAAAAATAGTCATTGGTGCAGATGCCCCACATTGTTGAACATTGAAGATTATTGGTCGGACATAACTCTGCACCATTAACTAGAAGTACCCCTATCCAGCATAAAGTATTGGAACTAAAGTTCGCAACTACTTACCTTTTCTATCATGAGAAACTATTTTTTTTTTTTTACGAGGAAATCGGCTTTGGAAAAAAATGGCCAAAAATATAGTTTAATTTAGGCCAAAATATTCTTACCAATAAATTTATATTTTTTACTATATATCTCGTAACATACATCTTTGAATTCTTTACACTTCAATTTACAGAACTTAATAAATAGGCAATACTATTTAAATGCTGAGTGGAACCCGTCTGCCATTTGAGCGTTAGAATTTTTATTTTAACTGCTAAGTACTTAATTTAAGTGTAATCCAATTTATATAAGGTCAGCTGAACGGTAATTCGACTCTAATCCTATAGGATTTTAGGCATTGATCGAAACCCTAGTACGGTTTGGTAAAAAACTGTTTACTAGAAGTCTCTCTTCTATCACATTACACTGCCAGTGATTGCATTTTATTGCATTGGATGGTACCAGAATGCGCACTAAGAGTTGAAAATTAATAAAAAAGTTTATTATCTATAATAACAGCTAGTTAGGTCTCTTAATAAATAATAGAAATATTTAAAATCAATTTATACACTTATTCCTAATTTTCATAAAAACAGATTTTATCACTTTTATGACTCTCAATCTACAATAAAATTCAAATAAATCTTAGATTTATTTTTTATTATTATAGTTGTTTGAGAGTGGTTTAGTTTCTTTTTAAACAATTTTGATCCCTTTTCTCTCAACTTTATTCTTTTTAACATCCGACGTTTCGACCTCTCAGGTCATTCTCAAGGATTCCTTATTCTGTCTGTATTCCTTTTCTTTCCTTAAATTCATTAATGCCGGCTAATTGCCTTTGTCCCAATAATTTCTTTTATTAAATTATTTCCTAAATTTAAAACATTTCAATAACCACTTTAACAAACCCCAAACAGAACCTTTAATAAAAAAGTTTATTATCTATAATAACAGCTAGTTAGGTCTCTTAATAAATAATAGAAATATTTAAAATCAATTTATACACTTATTCCTAATTTTCATAAAAACAGATTTTATCACTTGTATGACTCTCAATCTACAATAAAATTCAAATAAATCTTTTTATATCAACATATAATTTATTTATAGCATCATATCATAAATACATATGAAAATCAGCCGCTGCCTTCGAATGATCTTCAACTTGTTGAAAAAAACAATCAAATAAAATTGTTAGGGGATAACGATTACTTACTCTTTATGGTTGATTACTGTTAATAATATTTTACATCCATATTATGTACATAATGAGGGTGAGTGAACGAAGAATGAGAAGGTCCAGAATTTCAAATATCTAGGTGCTCATCTCAACGAAAGCGGCTACATTGATGAGGACATTTCTCAAAGAATCAATAGAGCCGGAAGAATATTTAGTTTACTTCGAATGGGTTTCCTGGGCAAAAGGGAGGTGACGAGAAAAACTAAAATAATGATCTACAAATCGACGTTCCTCCATATTCTTTGCTACTCTTCCGAATCGTGGACCCTCACCTCGAAACCCAAGAGTTGGATCCAATCCATGGAGATGCGGTGTCTTCGAAAGGTGCAAGGAAGGACACGACGAGATAGAGTACGGAACAGTACCATTCGGACTAACCTCAGAGTCAAACCGGCTGAGAGCATCCTAGAGGGGCACAAGCTAAGCTTCGTATGGACCAGGAAAGAACTGCCAGAAAGTCATATGAGACTCACGTGGAGGGAAGAAGGCCAAGGGGAAGACCACGCATTTCCTGGGAGGAGAGTGTTAAGGAGGCGTTCAGGAGCCGGGATATGGACTGGAGTAGGAGAAGGGAGATGGTTCAAGAGCGAGATATCTGGTCCAGGCTCTGCAAATTGTAGCCCCACATTGCGCAATTGGTAAAGGGGATAAAATGATTATGCACATGAAAAAATAAAAAAACCATTTAACCTACATTCTCAAAGAAATTGGAATACTATAAGTATTTATAAAACTACGGTCAAAGATGTTGGGCTCAGTATTTGATAAGGAAATACTGTCTGTAAGCCGACAGGTTTATTGGCGGTGTGGTCAACATTCACATTCAAGCACCAGGTTTTTATCTAACATATTAATGCGCTAACGACAAGGTTCCGAATTATTACATAGATTATAAAGTATTTGAGGGTATAAGAGCAAAATTGGCTTAATCCACATAACCTTAGTACTCAGATATGTTGTTTTTTATTGACATACTGCACTTTACTGGTAGTTTGGTGTCATTGCAAAGCTGGTTCCGTGGATGTTTCAAACATTTTGGTAAATAGAAGCTCTTGAACTACCCAAATAATTCTGTTTTTAGTCGAAATGCAATGCAATCGTGGTCTGAATAGTGTAGTGGATTTATATCCATATATTACTCAAGGCCTGTAAGGTATTAGTAAATATATTAACGACTCTCACTATTTTTTTTTTTATTTCATTAAAAATTATATATTGTCTTTAAACTATTAATTTTTCATATTAATAAATAAGTAATGATTTTGACCAGACATTGAAATGAACGGTATGTTTAATTAAAAAAAATACTATTCCCAAAAAGCTAATTGAAATAAAAAAAATCGAAATATCACTATATATATTATGTATGGACATGGGAAAAAATGAAAGGTTTATTTCCATTCTTTTTTGCCTAATAATTTTTTTTATCAGTTATTGGTATCATTGGAGTTGCTCCATAATAAATTTCCATATCATTATAATATAACGATTATAATAATATACTGTCAATATTAATTTAGTTTTAAATTTAGCATAGAATGATACCTATCTTTACTTCTCTTGAAAATTAAGTCTTTTAATGAACCTATGGAACCCTTTATTTATTGTCCTTTCTTTGTATTTTCCTGTCATACCGTTGCAAGAGTTCCCTTCCACGGTCTTTATCTAAGCCGAGGAAACAGGTGGAAGTCACTAAGCACTAAATCCGCCCTAGAGGTTCCTAAAGGCTTGGCCGAATCCCCTCCAGGACTTCCCGCCACCAACTCCCTCGTCTTCTTGTCTTATTAAGAACAGCCCTGGAGGTGTGATTAATCCGATTACTTCTAAGTGGTCACTGGCAGGTGAAGGAAGGATTTCTGCTAAAGAAAACTTTATTAAAACTTTAATTGAGAAGTGCCAATACAAAGTAAGCAAAGTACTTCAAAGACTAGTAAATAACTAGACATTCGACGTTTCTTCAATTCAGGGTCAATTAGTATAGAAAAAGATAGTATTAAATAATCAAAGACCAGAGATAGTATATCTCACATCAACAGCCTACAAAAATGTACCAGGCTAAGGTAGAACATAACACATAGTTCAACAAACGCAGTTCTAGATAATTCAAATGGAGTTGTGTGTTGGAATATAATATTAAAATATTAATATTATAATATACAATATCAGTCCGAGGAGCATAAAGAAAATTAAATAAAACAAACTTTAGCGATATTTGTTGTATTAAAAATAACTTATGTTACTTCAGTAAATTTCCTCTAACTTTAAACAATGTTTTCATTGTTTTCAATTCAGTGAAACTTTTTGATTTTGAATTGATGAACTGGAGGAGTAAACAATTTATCTCGATCCACTTTGGAATACACATTTTTAAAATGCATCAAGCGATCAAACGAAATGGTATTTAATTGGAAACAAGTTTGGTGAATACGGTGGATGTGGTAAAATTTTAATTTTTAGAAAATTCTATTTTTTTTTTTTAGTTAGCACATATTTATAATTACTGCCGAGTGTCCGAATTAAGGAGGTTTAACCACTCTCTTCATCTCTCTTAACACATTTAACATGAGGAGAAGATGGGCGGGGGTGCAGGCATCAAAAATACACAAAGAAACAATACTTATCTATTTCTGTAAATAAATTAGTTTTGTTTATTTGATTTATCTTCTCCTTGTATTAATCTACGGTGAATAATTAACACTTCATATTTATTTACCCTTCATTTATTAAAGGTTTTTTTTACGACTATACAAGGTATTGCCTGCCTCCTCTATCCGTTTCCTCCAAACGCCACGGTCTTGTGGTCCCTCCATCCAGTTCCTGATTACCAGAATATTTTCACAACCTCTCATTAAATTATGCGACCATCTTAACTTTGGTCGCTCTCTCCTCCTGGTTCTATGAATTTGCTATGTTAGTTGTATTTTTGTCATTTCTACATCTGCAATTCTGGTGATATGCTTTGTGTATCTTAAACGCCTAAGTGTCATTGTTCTGATAACACCAGGCTCTCCTAAGTCATCACACAGTTCCTTGTTAGTCCATCTTTTCAGGCTTACTAAATCCTCTATTTAATCTCAACATCGGTGCCATTACCTTAAGTGACTACGGAATTCAGGTAAATAAACACCAGTACTTTTTGAAAGTTATGAGGCACAATACTTAGTCTCCCCTGATTTAGGAACCTCCTCTAATACCATGCACTGGGTTTTGGACTATTAATAATAAACTTTCTATTGTTATAGTGTTGAAATAGATACGAAAAGGAAACTACAGTACCCGCTATACCGACTAAAATGAATGATTGAAACACAGTTAAGGCTTTTACTGTATCGATTACCCATTTAAGGACCACAATGTGTATTGTTGAAACTATATTGTATCAGCTTATATATGAAAATAATTAAGGAAGAACTTATTTTCCACCGAGAAAGACGGTTTGGAAAGGTTTCTTGGCAAATATAGAAGTGTGATTTTTTTGTCAAACAAAAATTCATAATGATAATAACTTTATTACCTAAGAAAAAAATAGCAATATTTTTTATTTGAAATGATATTTATTAAATTTAAATAATCTAATAATTAATTTTGAATTAATATTTGTACGCTGTTAACTATTGCTATTTAGAAGGTGCAGTGTTCTATATTAAAATTATTGCTGTATAAAATTCTAAGAAGGCTTCTTAAAAGGGTTAGCCCCTCCAAAAAAAAAGAGCTCCTCATACTTAGCCTGAATGGCCGTTTAGTTAAACGGCGATTATTCCTTTTTATTATTATATCCATCTTTTAAGAGGCTAATAACTTTTAATATCCTGCGACCCACTCTTGCCCCATTACTCTGCATCGCCTGAAGGATGCTCCCATATATTACTCTCCGGATTCTTCAGCCCTATCGTAAAAGAAAAAAAAAAGTCGTTAGTTGTAATAATTTTAAGTGTTCTCACTTATGCCTTCATAACAGCGTAATAACCCTTTAATAACTTACGTAAGTCTGAATATGATTTGTAATATGAGCCATTCCAGATTGTTTATTAATATCATTACTGTCAAATAAACTTTTTTCTCGCTAATTTGTTTTTCAAATTTATTTATTTACTTCTAGGCTAAATCTTTCCTATTTATCGAATATTTCGTGTGTTCTAAATATTTGGAAATATTCTATGGTTCCTAGCTTGAAGCTCTTAGTGATCCTAAATGTTTGGAACAATGGTTTTATTTTGAAAACAACATACTACAGGAAAAATACACTATACCAGAATGTCTCATTGAATCAACCTGGTTCCAAGACCTAGAAGCACCATAGAGGCAGGCTCTAAAAGTAATTAATGGATTTTTACAGAAATATTGACCGCTCTTTATGAAGATGCTTCGAGGATGATCAGAAATTCCTACCTCCATAAGAAGAATTGAAGAAATAAACCTCCTTCTTATGAAAAAGAGGGGATATTCTAGAAGAACCAAGAAAAGGAAGACTTAAGGACACTTCTCGTTAGACACTTTAAGAGGACACTTCTAGTTGAAGTTTCGAGGGATTTGGCTGCTGGGAAGATGGGTCTATTCAGATAGAAACAGGCGACGTCGGCACCAAAACCACCTACAGTTTTTCCACCCTGCTTAGCATGTAAAATTTTATATTGCGAAGAAATCTATTATTATTGTATCATTCTTGTTTTTTTTTTATAAATACTCATCTGCGTATATGTACTGTGTATATAACCCAACACTCAAATATATCATAAATATTCTTTTTTTATTTTTATTTTATACCAGATCGGCCTGGTGGACCTTACATGGTTGATATAACCGTTATATTATATATATATTTTTAACTGTTGATTATTGGGGGTATAGTCTCGTACAAAAGACACCCCTAACTATATACAATGTTCATATTAAAAAAAAAAAGAAAATAAATAGCTAAGAATAATGCTTCTTAATAAAAGGGGAAAGTAAAATTAATTACAAAAAATAAAGATATTGGTAATATTCAATGTTAATCATATTTTATGAAGGTATACTCCATAATTAGTAATTCATAAACATGCAAGAAGCTTTTGGAAAAGAAATGCAATTCTACAATATACAATTATGATAATTAATCATTAATATTAATTATGAATAATTTAGGGTACTTATCCTAGTATTTCTCAAACAAAATATTTGAAACATAGCATCTTTTGAAGTATATAATATGAAAATGAATATTGAAAACATTACACTTGAGTAATCTAGCATGATGTATTCATATTTATATAAATAGGATAGATAATATCTGATTCAATTTTTTTTCTTTCAGTTATATCTAACGTAAAAATAGAATATGCATGCATAAAATTTGGATTATATATCAAATAGGGATATTAATATAGATTTCAAAAAATATAATCATGTATCGTAAAAATCCACTATATATAGGGGGTATTTTATTTTATAATGTTTCAGTACAAATACCAGTTGGATATGTTTGACTATTTATCACATATATAAATTAATAAAATATTTATTTTTGGTTCAATATCACATCTTATAATTTAATGGTTTATCCATCTACTTTCTGTATTTTCTTCCTGGTTTGTGTCTTATGAAATATAAGAAAAGATATGAAAAACATATTTTTAGAATCTCACTTTAGTCATATGTTACTTCTCTTAATTACTGGGATAAAAACACTTTTTTAAAAAGATGTTTTATAAATTAAAAAAAATTTTTGCTCTTCGTCTTCTATTCCTAGAAAACTTTCGTTCCTCAAGCTGCAATTTTACTTTTTTTTTCATAAATCAATTCCAAAAATTTACTTTTTTGAACTTTCCAATCGTTCTCAGATCTCGATACGATTTTGAAGCTACGGAAGGTGGAACTAATTCAATTAAGTAATGGCTACAAATTATAATAAAAAGAAAGAGTTACCGAACTATGAAGTGAAATGATTAACTTATAGTTTTTGCATTAACGCTCTGATCGGCTTATAAGATGCTATCGACCTCACAACCTGCCGTTTTGTGGGAATAATTATCTCCGCCTAATGAAGCCTATTATCTCCTCGCACCATTGAGGTAATTATGGCCTTGCTGGGTTCAACTTAAAAATTTAATAAACTAGTTAGATAGTATTTACTACTTTAGTTATAGTCTTCTATAAACATTATTATTAGGAAAATGAAATGTTCGTTATGAGACTAATTTTTTTTTCCATCTAGTTTGTTTGGCTTGTGAAAAAACAAAAAACTTATTACTTTTGTAGGATAAAAAAGCAGAACTCGAAAAAAAAGTAATATTGTTTGTGAAATCATATTCAATCTATTACTTAGAAGGCTTGATAGTTTTTTAACATTCGTTTTACTCATACTACGGAACGAAAAAAATGAAGGAAAAACACTAAATTTACATTTTATTTGAATTAAATATTCATTGTTCCTAATTACGTGCCTTTTTAGAAAATTAATTATAAATCATTTTGAGTGACTAAGGAATCCGGGTAAATAAACAGAAGTTATGAGGAACAATACTTACTTTTACTCTATCGATTAACCATATGAGGATCACAATATGTATTCTTGAAACTATATTGTATCTGCTTATGTATAAAAATAATTAACGAAGAACTTATTTTCCAACGAGAAAGTCGATTTGGACCAGTTTCTTAGCAAATATAAAAGATGTATTTTTTTGTTTAAATAAAAAAATGGAAAACCCCTAAAGATAATAACTTTAATACCTCACAAAAAATAACTATTTTTTTCTATTGCATATGATATTTATAATATTTATAGTCTTGTTAAAACATAATTATTAAGACAATGAAATAATTGTTATGAAACTATAATTTTTTTTGTTCATCTAGTTTGCTTGGTGAGCAAGAAGAAAAAATAAATCTGTTACTTTTGTAAGATAAAAAATTGGAGAACTAGAAAAAATAGTAATATTATGGGAAATCGATAATTGACCGTGTGGAATAGTAAATGTAATATGTATATGTATGTATAGTTGACCATAAAAATTTATATATAAGAAGATGGTCAGGGTTACGGTCAGAAGAAAAATTATATTGTACTGTTCAATCTTTACCTTTGAACAGCCATGATGAAGCCCTACAAAGTGGGGCGAAACGTCGGAAAATAAATAGTTGTAAACTATTTTTGTTTCTCCTTTGACCGCAACCCTGACCATCTTCCTATACAGGAAAATAAATAGTTGTAAACTATTTTTGTTTCTCTTTTGACCGCAACCCTGATCATCTTCTTATATATAAATATAATATGGTTCGGGTGCGTTCAACTAAAACTCAAATAGTAAAATACTGCATCACTTAAAATAGTTAATACTATTTGAGTTTTATTTGACCGCTCCCGGACCATATTCCATTTACTAGTAATATTATTTATAGAATCAGGTTCAATCTATTACTTAATGGGCTTGATAGTTTTTAACAACATTCGTTTTACTCTTATTATGAGGAAAATACTAAAATTCACCTTTTTATTTCAATTAAATATTCATTACTACTAAGTACGTCTTTTTAGAAAAACTAATGTAAATCATAGCCATGATCAACTTCATTGATCGTTGTATTAATATGTGTCAGTGCCTATTATAAAAAAAATGCACACCAGATTTTTTTTTTAACTTAAAAATCATATTTTTTTGTAATTTAGACTCAACATAATAAGAAAAAAAGGAGATAAAAATATTTACGCGTGACCTTTATATGTATTAATTAAACATCAGTGTAACTACAAACATAATAATGTTCTTTCGCGTTTTATGGACGGTTACGAACTAAATATATATATTGAAAACCTGATTCTAAATTATTTTTGAATTCCTTTCACTATGTCTCCAGAAGTGACTGCTAGAGCGAACGGTGTAAATGTGGAATATATATCAACTTTTCCAGCTGGTTGCACAGCACACCTGCTCGTGAATTGTCTTGGGCTTTTCTTCAAGCAAATTCCAAATCTCTGATAAGCTTTATTCGTGTGCTCTAAATATATATTCCAGCCCTGATTCTTTTTGTTAAACATGAAGGTTCATATTAAAGTTGCAAGAGGTAATTATAATTGAATGGTTTATTGTAACAAGAGTATAAGTTCCTAAAACAGGTTTTACGTAATCTGGAAATGAAATGTCTCAACAATACAATCTGAATGCTTGAATATTAAAAAAAAAAAAGCATTCTATGATAAATTTTTTAAAATTAAAAAACGAATTTGTTCAATTTTTCAGCACCGCATTTTTAAAATTAATTCGGCTATACAAAATATGTTTGGGGAAGAAACCTTAAATATAATATTATAAATTCATTAATTATTTTATTTAAAAGACAGAACTAGATTTCTTTGAAATTTTTAATTAATGATTGTATTGTTCCGATTCTGACCTAAAATGATAACTGGGAATAAATATCTTGGCTTTATATAGGTTTTTTATGTTTTTAAAATGAAGTTTTTAAGGTACAAAAAAAAGTTTATACCTTATAACTTTACTATTTTTGTACCTTTTAAAAGTTATAAATTAATAATTAGTAAATTAAAACTTTACTATTTTTTTTTTATAATAGTTTATGGTTACAGCATTGCATACAAGTCACTAGCATTTGTTATATCTTACAAACTGTTACAAAGGTCAATTTATTAATAAAGAAGTATATAAAAAAAAAAGTATAAAA
This sequence comes from Halyomorpha halys, assembly GCF_000696795.3. Lineage (NCBI taxonomy): Eukaryota > Metazoa > Arthropoda > Insecta > Hemiptera > Pentatomidae > Halyomorpha > Halyomorpha halys. Next base: position 731,882 of record NW_027111006.1, on the reverse strand, counting down.
CTTTGAGAAACCTTATGGAAAAGCCATGTTAAATAGAAATTTTGTTTGACGTTTCTTCGTGATATTAATGAAAACAGATGTACAAATAGCCAAATATTGAAAAAAAAAATAGTCAAATATAAAAAAAACAAGACAGAAACAAAACTTTATAAGGGTTTAATACTTTAACTTTAAAGGTATGAAATTAACCACCACTCTCCGTGGTTTCTGAGCATGCCAAGGCGTTGATGACCAAAGGGTTTTATTCCTTTAAACAACAACAAACCACTACCCTAAATTGACGGTAGCGGAACACCGGAGATAAAATATAGCAGTATCGATTGTTTTTTCCCGCTCACAGAAACGATAAATTTTGATGGATGGGTTATCAAAAGAAATTCATTAGCTCAAAATATTAACATAATTACTGTAACAAATTTGTTTAGCCAGTCCATCTCTAAATATGTAATGGTTATTGAGCCAACGTAGAATGCTTATGAATTTTTAATATAAATGCCTCATGGTCACTAGACTGAGTTGTGGTATTTAAAGTTTACAGAGAAAAGCGGATTGTGCAAATAGAAAGTTTACATGGTACTTCACTAACTTCACTTCAGTGCTGCTACCTGTTCAGTTTATTTTAGAAACGTAATAAATCACGGACTTCTACAATTAAGGAATTCTAAATTTCTTATATGCTTACATCCATTTAAAACAATGCGTTTGTTCCCTTTTTACAAGTATTGTGTAGATAAGTAATCAGTTCTCTAAACTGGGTGCCTCAAGCGATTACGAGGGGTACCAAAAATTAAAATAGCAAATATATGGTGCAATACAGCATTTTTTGACCCGTTTTAAGGATACTTTTTGCCGCTATCCATTTAGCTCTTCAAGGGTGTCGCAAATTTTTACTTAACAAAGATGCCGCGGTGAAAAAAGTTCGGGGACTGCAGGACTGAATTGAACTAAAATCTACTCTCAGAAAATCTGAAAAAAGTATATATCTATAATTTTGGATTTGAGATTTTCCTGAAATCAATGATTCACTTTATATATGGAATTGAATTATCTTTTTTATTTTTTTTTAATGATGTTAGAATTTTTGTTCAACAGGACGCACTGCTACATTTCGCTTCTAATCGATGAGACAGAATTAGAAATATCTTATTTATCTATACCACACTTTTTTTCATATTATTCTATGTTTTAACTAGAAAATAAATCAATGCCCACAATAAATGTTTATTGGACAAAATTCATTTTACCAATATTAAAGTTAGGAGTATTTAATAACATTTAAGAATATTTCTAATGTTTCCGTCACTCAAGCTAATCAAATTTAATTTGTCTTATTTAGGTCATTCAAGTTATAATTTTTTTATAATAATAATGAAGGTTTAACGAACCCGGAGGTTCGTTGCCGATCACCATACATACATCCTTCCAGTGATGCCCCTCCAAACCTTATTCTATTAAATTAGTTTTAAAGCGATCGTCCCATCTACGTTTCCGTCTACGTCTCGGACGTTTATCCGTCGGTTCAGTGTTTATACTAACCTCTACGACCTTACACGCCCAACTTATACGCCGCAATGCTATAACTTGAATTATATTTTCCCGGTGTTGGTCCCTTAATTCAGTGTTGTGTAGTTTTCTAAGTTCCCCCGTTAATTCATCCTTTTTCGGTCCGAATATTTTACATAATACTTTAGTTTCGGAAACCTTAAGGCGCTGTTCATCCTTTAGTGTAGGAGGCCACGTCTCGCATCCAAGTGGGGAGGATAATAGTTTTGTAAATTCTATTTTTTATGTTTTTGGATAGAAGGTGCGAGCTAAGCAGTTTAGAAATTGAAAAATAACAAGCATTTCCCGCCTTCACCTCGCTTTTATTTCCGCATCAATTTCGTTTTTGCTAGTTACCGTACAACTTAAATACTTAAACCTATCTACCTGTTCGAACGTATTTCCTCCTATATCTATATCATCGGTATTGCTCGCGTTTCTAATGCTAACCATTTTGTTTTATATGATTTATTTATATTGAATAAAAATATAAATTTGTGTTGTACTGATCCTTAATGGATCAGCTTATGGTCTTTGAAATTCTATTTTGTGTTATTTGAAGTTTGCCACTCCTGTTTACAGATTGGTGATAAATGTTTGATAATCAATTTCTGCTAAATTACAACAAACAAGTTTTTTTGTTAGTAATCAGGACCTTATAACCAATGTATTAAAAAAAAACATGAATTTTATGTTTTTTATTTGAAGGTTTTTAGTTATTAAAGACTAGTTTACAGTGTTCTATGAACTATCATCTCACTATCGCTCACTATTGTTGTTATTTATTTAAACGTCTATATAAAATTAATTAGTGTCTTTTCATCTCGTACTGGAATTCTATCATCGAGCAACATTAAAAAATAGATGAAATAATTACTATGGTAAAACTCAACTTTTTAACTCGGCGTGCTCTGTTTTATTATTTAAGACTCTGTTATGTCTGATATCTGATCCCCTTCGGGTGGTGAGTTACAGCTGCTTTGCATTTAGATGGTTTCGTATTAATTTTTCTTCATTCTTTTTTTTTCATCAGCTATAGCTTGTTATTCCTTTAATACCTCATTGCGCTTCTTCAGCTCCATCTTCTTTTTACGAGGTTTTCTTGGCCTTAATTTGATTCATTGTGGAATAGAATACAATTAGGTGAAAATCATGGTATTTATTGACATATTTACTTTTTAAAAAAACATGATTAATGAAAAGTACCTGCATACTTTTTTTTAACTTCTTCTTTTGTTATGAGCTTATTTCTGGTTCATTTTCTAGGAGTCTTCAATTTTTATTATTGTTACTGCTAACATTGTAGTCGTAGCCTTTGGGAATTTTACTCAGAAATTACCTAAAAATACAGGAAACCGCACGTCGATTTCGACTATTACAGCACTTACTAGACAAACGTTCTATACTTCCAACACATTACAAAAGACTTATCTACATGACTGTAATAAGGCCAATCTGTACATATGGAGTTGAGCTTTGGGGCTCCACTAAACCTTCGAATACCTCTCGTATTTAATCCTTACAATCCAAAATCCTTCGTAAAATCCTCAATGCTCCTTACTTTGTCACAAATAAAATCATACATAAAGACCTTAATGTTCCCTATATAACCGATCTAGCCCGAACCAGACATCACTCCTTCCATTATAAACTCCCTAACCACTCAAACCCCCTAGTTTCTAACCTTCCATTTCTGGCAATCCTCCGAGGCGCCTGAAAAGAAGATGGCCACGAGACCAGCTAATGTAAAATGTCATTAGAGTGGTACCAATGGGTAGTTGCTCTACACGCCTGTAACACTCCATTTTAACTAAGACCATATTTATTAAATGTAATATGTATTATACAGTTGTAAATTTCAATAAAGTTATTAAAAAAAAAAATCATCACATTAAAAGTCAAATCTTAAAATTCATTGATCTGATTTAACAATGTCTTAAAATTCAATAGCAAAATATTATAATAATGTAAAATGTTATAGATTGATATTATGTTTGAATAGGTTAATTTAATATTGATTACATTTTAGGATTAAAATTACATATTCCACTTTGATGTAAGTCGTAGTACCTAACTCGAAGAGACACGATGTTTATGTCAAGTGGTTTAATAACAGCTATTACAGGATCGACTTATCTAAATGAGACCTAACAAACGAATTTTTATCATGCGATATCTTAATATAGAGGAAGTTTATACATGGAATTTAAATTATCTAGAATTAATTAAATAATTAAACAAGAAAGTTTTACTGCCAAATGTTATCGCGAATTGTGACATATTGTTTTAAAGTGTGCATTGTTTTATATTATCGGGAATAGAACATTTATATCATTGTCCTCAAGTATGGAACTATGATTAAAATTTCTTAATTTTTTATTAATTTCATGGACTATATGTTTGTATCTACATATTATATCTATAATATATTATATATGTAATATATATAATATGTAATTAAATAATAACAAATTATGTAAAAACATTATTATTTTAGGATCTGAAGAGACTAAATATTAATAAAGAAAAACTTAATATGTTTTTCTCTTTAAAGTCAAAAGAATGCACAATAAATTACAAAAACCGAAAATAGCTTTCAATATAGTAAATAAAAAAAAAAATATTTGTAACAAAAAGCTATTCAAATTCGTTTTTAAACTCACCGAAAACCCTTAAATACGAATATTTTAACTAGCCGGTTCAAACAAAATAGTGAAAAAACAAATTAAACTTTTAGTGAAAAAACAAATTAATGACCTACTATATAGGAAGAGATTTTGGATTTTTGTGATTTAGTATGCATTTTAACTCATGTGATTCAATTGGCAATATATGTTTGTTTTTCTACATTCCAAAGGAAATCGAATGGTGTATTTTTATCCGCATATGTAGAAATAGTATTAAAATAATTTATCTCGACTGAACTAGAATGAAATAAATATTTTTTTTACGGGAAAATAAAGATGATATCCGTTTTTTGCTCCTCGAAAAACCCTTATATGTGAATTTTGCTATTTAACAAAAAATAAAATTTGTTTACTCAAAATGTTTCTTTTCCCCGGTAATAATAAATACTAATAATACCTTCAATTTTGTTTCAGAATTCGCAAAAAATCGCAATTATCGAAAGAATACGTTACATATCTACAAAAAGAATTTAGGACTGGTTTAGGGGTTCCACTGCACGTAATGATGCTAACTGCAATTTTCATAACAAATTAGAACTGGAAATTAAATTAAAATTAAATGTTTGAGAATTTATCTTTACTTGAAACTATTTTTTCAATCATATAAAAGCATTAGAACTAAACGATATTTATATGGGTGGAAAGAGCTGTAATTCAGTGTCTTTTTCTTTTGGAGGAGTGCGTCCACCCTGTGGATCCACCAATGCTTTTCACTTGCCTCAATATTTCTCCAAAGGTGCGATATGTTGGTGTCATGGGTGGGTTTAAGTTTAATCAGGGCTGTTCCAGTAAATTAACCGTATCAATTCATCGAAGCTAGAAGATACTAATAGACTGCTGCGTCACTATCATCCTTAGTTTTCATGTGATGAATTAGTTAATATTAAACTAGTAATATGTATTAACTTACTACAGACTCAGTAAGTTATAATGAATTCACCAGAAATAGGAATCGTATATGGGCCTGATTCTTGAATGCTACTAAATTTAGTTCTGTAAAATATTGACTTCTTGGGCTCAAAAATTTACTAATAATTAAAATTGTTTTTGATTATTGAACAAATAATTTTTTGCTATGAAAAATTTTTTTCACTCTTAGTTTTTTTACTGAACCATTAAAATATCAGTAATGTTTTAAATTAAAGTCTAACATCAACCACAGAAAAAAAAAAATTAGGGTTCTTAACTTCGATGGATGTTTGATCCCAGAGTGTATCCCAGGCGAAAGTTTATTGGGTCTATAATCTCTTATAGCTAGACATTCATCCACACTGATAACAGATCAGATTATTGTATTAATGGTTATTAAATTAAATTGTATTAATCCTGGATATTTACTAGAGAATGGGGTATAGGTCTCAGTATATTGTTAGTAGCTCACAGGGTAATGCACAATGCTTCTAACTTGTACGGTTCAAAATCTGTTGGTGTTTACGACTATTTCACATTACATCTAAGTAAATGAACCCTGCAATAATTAATCAAGAAATAAGTGTTTAGTCATTAGTCCTATTGCCTCACAGTATTCTTCAGATGAAATTACTGTTATCTATTCACATAATATATCTCTTAGCCAATGTAAGGTTTCATTTGAGGACTGAGTGAACCCTGATAACTTCTGTAAAATGCATTCCTGACAAAGCCCTAAAATTTTAAATTAATAATAAATTTATTACCTCAAGGCATAATTCTAACGTGAAGAAACGCCCCAAATAATGGTTTCTTCTTAAACAAAATATAGGTGGATGAAAGTGAGTTAAAAAAAAAAAACCATTTACACAGAATCGAATAAAGATTTTATTGAGTTCAAAAGCAAAGAAAAACTAACAAATAACGGCCCAGAGAACGCAGGGAAAGAAATTAATGATAAGTTCCTTTAAGGCTGAATAAATATTTTTTTAAATTATTTTTCATTCGCACGTCCTTTCCGAATTCAATTCCAATCTCTAACGGAGTGGGGTAACTTCCCAGTGGTAGCTCTCATGGTTCTAGCTCCACCCTGCTAAATATTTGTCTGCGGACTATTCGGTCGGAAGGAACCTCTGTCTGGGGCGCAGTCAGCCTCTACAGCTTCTTGGCACTTTTGTTTTATATGATTCCCTTACAGGTCATTTATGACATAAGGGGAGGGGGGAAGTGGAGGGGGAATCTACAGGGTACCTATTCTAACCATTGAGGGAGGACAAATTTTCATTTCTTTGGACCACAACAGAAATAGAAGTCGACTCCGACTTAGGCGCAGCTTCAATTTGAAGGTTGCAATGACCTGCGCCTCAACTCACCCAGCTATAAACGACCCTGAAAAAAGCTTCTTGGCATTTGAGCTTCTAATGGGTTATGGGAAAATAATGGCAGTAGAATATCATCACATTTTTATTATAACAATTCCTATAGCAGTTCCTCAGTTTTCAAGAAAATACATGGGGTGTTTTATGAATTAGTTTTAAATTCTTTTATCCATCGGACCACTATCCCACTAACGACAATATTCCTCTTAAATAATTTTGTACTCTATTTATTCCTCGTCAACACAGTTCTTCGTATATTGACAAAGAGTCTACCTATAATATATAAGTCTCGTCTTTGTATAAATATTTGCCTCGAATTGTACGCACATTTTAGTTATTAATAGTTTATCCCGATGGAATGATATGTACACAAAATTAACAGTTCATCTTTGAATTTAATTTTTCTTATGTTCATAATCATTTTCAAACAATACCTTCCTTTTATTAATTAGCTTCATACGCAGGGAAATGGAATCACTCCTACAATAATAATATTAAGGATGATTTTTAATTTGACTTTATTTATTTGTAATACAAATTTAAACTGAAAGTGCGATTCTCTAATGATTTGTGTAATTCTTGATTCAGCGATATCCCATTCGTGGATCTGAGTATGGTTGGAGTTAATCTTTGTTACATAGCCGGTTTATCCTGTATTATAACATACACGATATTGTACAGCGATACCATTCCATAATTTTTCCATTAACCTCTGCCTTCTATTCCGAATTAGACATTAAATTACAATGCAATATGCTCTGATCCCTTGACTGAAACGGTCCCATCCTTTTAGCAAAGATCAGCCGTATGCCCATGAGAAGTAGAGAGATTTGGGGATTCGGCCGAATGATAGAGAAGTGACAGACTGGCCCATAATTGGCAGTAGACGACTAACAGGTAGCTCATAAAGCTGCTAAGCACCTTGTTAGTGGACCCAGCTCAGGATTTTGGGGGGGCCGTATTAGCCACCCGCTTTGTCCCCTCCTCCGTGTCATTGCGGCTTCCAGCTTCCCGTCCCATTGATATCTGTCCCTCCTTTAGTAACTCAATCTCCTCTAGTCCGTAGTTGCTATCTACCACTGTTACCTATAAATCCAGACTTCAATGATATCGGGTTTTAGTTCACTAATAAGATTGATAATTATATCAGCAATAATTAATATTAATTCCATGGCCATTACATTTTTTATTGTAGAAAAAAACTGTGAAACCCATCATCTTAAATATTAACTTTAATAAATGTTTATGTGGAGAACGTTAATGTCGGTATAGTGCAATTATCATATCCTAAAATATTGCTTTGTAAAACATAAATTAAAAGAGTATTATAATTTTGGTATATAAAATATATATCGATCCTTATTATAAAATTAGTTAGATCACATCTTATGTCAAAAATCCAGAAACAGTAAAACCTTTAAAACCTCCGACTGTCTATTTTATAGCGATTTTTTCTTTGTTGCTGCTAATTTATTTATAAGAACATCGCTCTAAAATAATTGAAAATAAAGTATTTCTCTCAACGTTGGACTGTAGAAAGATAATTTAAGCGGCAACAAAATGGGATGGGAGGATTGTGCTATATTAGTTGGTGTAGTCCATACCGACGCTCCGTGCCGCCCGCTAGATACACTCATAGGTTTGCTAAATTATAATTCCATAATAATTCAGACATATACTTAACTGTAAATAATCTGAGATAATATCTTTTGTACCGCAACTACTGTCCAAAATTTATACTTAAGTATGTTTCGCTTAATTACGATTTTTCAACTACCTTATTTTGCATTGTACTATTAGTTATAACTGGTAAAGTTATATTAATCGAACATTTTATTCATACTGATGATTTCTAATATTTTTCAAAATATGTATTATATCATCTATTACTCAATTGATCTTTTTAAGTTTATTATAAATACAGTGTTTTAATAATAAAATTAAAGCTTAATCAGATGAATGTGTGAGATGTTAATAGTCCACCGTAGATTTATATAATGCGAAGATCGGTGGTGTGGTTAGCAAAGATACACAAATAAATAAAATTTATTCATTTATGCCAATGTTTCGGCCTGAATTTCTGGACTTCGTCAGAGTTGAAAAACAAAACGAGATAACAACCGTAATTCAAAGAGACATGAGAAGAAAATAATGATAAACAATCTTGGAAATATAAATAACAATAAATTAAGTAGATAGCAGTTGTTTGATACTAATATAAGATAAAATATAATATTTTAGCAGTAAGAATGATAAAAATAGACAGTGATTAGTAATGGAATTAACATAATAAAATATGTAAGTAATGTCTAAACATAATGAAAAGCAATTTAAATGTACACAATGAAATGTATGATAATTTAAATATAAAAATGAAAATTATTCCATACATTTCATTATGTTGATTTAAATTGTTTTTCATTATGTTTAGACATTAATTACATATTTCATTATTTTAATTCCATTACTCATCATTTAAATTTTCTTCTACACTTTTCATTATGTTTATTTTTTTTATTTACTTGAACACTGTCTGTTTTTTTTTTATCATTTACTTTGTATAGTTCTTACCTCTACAATATTATATTCTATCTTATATTAATATCAATCAACCACTATCTAATTAATTTATTATTATTTATGTTTCCAAGTTTGCTTTTTATTATGTTATTTTATTTTTTATGTTTCTCTGAATTAGGGTTGTTATCTCGTTTTGTTTTTCAGCCCTGACGAAGTCGTGAAATTCAGTTCGAAACGTCGGAACAAATAAATTAGTTTTGTTTTTTTGTGTATCTTTGCTAACCACACCCCTACCATCTTCTCTTTTATCTTAACTGACTGATTTCCCCAAATTTTAAATTTTCATAATGGAAGTTCTGTTTAAAAGGAATTGTATTTTGAATAGATGGTCGACGGATAGTGGGAATTAAAACATATATTTGTTCGTGGAAGGCTGCATATAATAAGGTAGATATATACCTCAACTAATTACAACAGGGTCTGAGAAATTGCAATGAGGGTTTATATGTAGCTACACTTAATTTTAGAAGAGACGTTAAGGGCTTGGTAGCAGGTGGCCTCAGACCTGTTTCCATTTGGTATATCAAATGTGGACTTAGAACATTGCTTAGTTTTAATGACCATCTAGTAATCTATATATTACACGTGCACTCAAATTAACACATAGTCCATTAACTCATTCCTAAGTACTTACTATTACAACGATTAGACCAGAAACCACCATTGTTTGAACTAACCACTCAGAACAGAATCGCCAATTATTTCTGCTTCTAGTTTAGTAATTGTTACGACAGAAAATGTTTAATTTATCACGTTTCAGACTAACCTTAGCTCAAATAAATAATTTTAAAAAATGTAGACGTTATTACATGTTTCTAAAGACATTTATTTCTTTTAAAAAAGTTTATACTGCATATCAATTCATGTTCATCTGATAGTGAATAGTCACCCAGCCTTGGCGACGAACAAGCCATCTTAAATTTAAGTAGTTCTTTAATATTTTTTTTACCATCGTCTATAATTTTTTCTTTCTTAGCGAGTCACATAACAAATTCTTTCCCTAACTACTGAGTACCATTTTCAGGCTCTGATTTTTATTAGAAAGAAACTTTAAATTCCCTTATTTCGTCTATACGATATTATTGTCAATCCAAAATTTGAATGAATTGATAAATAAAATCATACTTTTTATATTAGTTTTTATTATATTTCATTTCTGGAGAAATTTGTGTTTTATATTTTTTTGAGATGTAATAACGAAACATATTATCAGAACATGATAGTTTTATTTAACTCATGTAGGATAAATACAATTAACAATCGTAGGAACATCGTTAACGAAACATGAATATAAAAATCATTAAATGGTCGTCCAAAAAAAAAAAAATTATATTAAATAGATTTTTAAATACCTTGAGTATAGAAAGTATTTTAAGCATAATTCATTTTTGTAAATCAGAATTTAAATACATTCGTAAATATAAAAATTAAAATCATTGTTTATCGGAGTTCTAAGATTTTTATTTTCATATTTTCATACTTATAATTTAATTCAGTTTTATGATTAAATTCGCTTATAAAAAAGCCTTACTCGATTAAAAAAATGTGAAATAAGCATGAAATGTCCTTTAAAAAGTAACATTCAGCAGTTAATCACCTATCTAAAAGTGTTGCATAGTATTATTTAATTTCAGAGGTTTGTTTTTATTTGATTTCGGGATAAAGCTTGACTTTTCAAGGATATGATTAAAATTGTATCTCACCTGTCTCTTCCAGAAAAAACAATCAAGTTTTTTTCTGTTGGTGCCGTCTGTTATTTCTCAACTTCTTTTTGTTTTTTTGTTTCTGCCTGTATGGCATGTGTTTTCATTTACGTAAACATTCACTGATAGATATTTAACTATCAGCCTTTTGTCTGTTAATAATTATTTCTCCATTTCAATTCAACCATGACTTAACAAATATATATTTAATGTGATAATTTAAGAGACGAAAAATGTTTCTAACATATAATATCTTTTGATCTTTATTTCCATTTGTTGCTCCATAAATGGGTGAATGCTACGTAATTCTCTCCGGAAATTATGGTTAAAAAAAAATGATCATGCTTTCATGAATATGTTCCTCTCATTAAATGCCCATTACTTTTTTGACTACATCAGCTATTCATGAGTGAAGCCTGCGGAATTCATAATCTAGGAGTCGCAAAAAGCTTTATAAAAAAAATTGGTTAGTTAAGTCATGGTTTAAAAATTGTAGTTTAAGAATGTAAAATTTATTTTTTATTTATAATTAAATAATAATTACTTGTATTAATTTTTTATTATAATCCACCTAATTAATTTTTTTAAAAAGTAATTATAATAGTTGCAAGAAAAAAAATATGTATCGTATCTTGAAATATGGTATCAATAATTCTTAAAGATTCCTATGAATGGGTAAATATAAGACAATTCTATAATCACATATTGAATTTAACATCTCAATATTCAAATTTGTAGGAAATCGTAAAGTTATTTTTTTGTTATTGATATTAACTCTGGAAAACCACCATAAATTAATCAAACCACCATATAACAATTGATTTTTTTTTATTTAACACCAGATAGGCCTGGTGGCTTTACATAGTTGATATAGCAGTTACATTTTTTTTTAACAGTTTATTGTGGGGGAGGGAGTCTCGTACAAAATACACTCCTAACTAGGTATAACGTTATAAATTAATTAAAAAAATATAGATAGCAAAAATAATTCTTGATTAGAGAAAAAAAAATAACAATATTCGTAGACTTTTAACAAAGAATTTCCCTCTAATGAGGAAAAAAAACTTCAAAGTTAATTTGAAAAAGAATGAAGAGATAAGAAAATAGAAGTTATGTCAATAATAGAATTGATAACTACAGAATTTATAACAGGATGTCCTGCAGGAGCATGGGCTACAGTCTTCGAATTGAGGTTGGGTTTCCCAAGTTGTAGTTCCCTGTTTCTTTAACTGTCGGTAACTGGGAGTGGAACTTCATGAATCTTTTTTTTAATGTAATCTTCCATTGAATTCATTTTACAATTCCCAAATATTTCTGACAGACCAAGGAGCATCCACTGCTATAAAAATAGATTTGGTAACCGTACTTCGAACTATATGGTACCATATCTGTTCAATCGTTTACCAGAATAACCAATAAAGAAATCAGCCACAAAGGAAACTAAAAGAGAAATATTTGACTGGGTACTTTCTAACTATAATTCCCAATAACTGAGTTTGATTCACTAAATGACCATATCTTCCAGTAGTTCTTAACTCCACATAGTTATTCATTGCATTGCGAATAAAATTAGCAATATATGTGTGTGTTTAGTTATAGATATTATTTATTTGGATATAACTAGATTATTATTTTATCATATTCTTGTATCATTTTCTTTTATTTTCATTATTAATGATTCACTAATTGTACATTTGGGGCTTTATTATTTACTTCATAAGTTCTTTTAGTTATTTTTATTATTATTATCTTTTATGTTGTGTTATTTTATTGTTTTTATTTTTTTACTTTATTTCTATTGTAGTGTTTGTTAATCGAACTATTAGTTTTATCACTAAAGATTAATTCATATTGTACTGATATAGCGTATAAATTGTAGTAACCCCAACAACGCCCTAATAGTTAAAATTGTAACTGATAAATATCACTTATCTCTATCATGTCCATATATTGTTTTGGTACCGACCAATAGATATCATCTGGTCGGACCATATTTGATGTATTTTTTTTGTAAATGGAAAAAATAAAAACTTGAAGAAAAATCTAGGATGTAATTTTGCTATTGTATTTTTAGGTAACCTTTTAAAACCATAAAAAAGGAATAATTTTATTAGATAATATTACAAAAATTTTAAAAAAGTGGAAACCAATAAAAAGCACTGGCTCTGAAATTGGTTAATTTATACTCTCATTGCATTTCCATTCCATTAATCTCTTTTGAATAATTCAAGAATAATTTTATAGTCATAACAAACAGTGCTTGAAATAGCTTCTTCCAGCCCTTTCCAGTCTTTACGGCTTCTTATCTAGATTAAAAAAAATACCATTCACTTTAGATTTACTTGGCATTGAAACTTAAGCAATAGTTATTTTAAAGTTTTGTCCGTTTCTTCAGTTGAAAGGTAGGATTACTGTTATCTAATATTAAGAAATTTCGATTCCTTAGAATGAATTTTGTAAATAAAAAAAGTTTCAATAAAATAAAATAAGACTTGATATACCAGTATTGTTTTGTGTTAGCTGATTCACAACCCTCACTTCATACGACAGATTTAGATAAATATTTAAAGAAAAGTTAAAAAAGTATAATTTATCATTAGTAATCAAGAATTAATCTCTTTTCATCAGTAACAATCTTTTCAAAATAATTTATTTGGAGGTGCAGTAAGGAAACAAACAATCTTCCTGACCGAACCCGCCCCACTAAGACCCTCAGGCAGCGACGGTTCTATATCACTTTTGAAATATTTGCTTAAAACGCGAAGCAAGATAGTTAAATAGAGCAATGTTTAAAAAGCTCATGAAATTTATAAACGGCGGAAATAATAATAGCAGATATTCCATTATATCTGGGAAATGTTTTAAATCTGGAAAAAAATATTTGTTTCAAAACACACTGGTACAGAAACCATTTTGTGAGACTTATTTGCCTAAGAGGCCTAAAAAATGTATTTCCGTTGAAGAAATGTATTTGAAATCATTCACAATCGCCATAATTTTATTTCGTATGTAATTTATTTATCCTAAGTGAAGGTAAAAAATGAGGGTTCTTTTTTTTCTTATCAAGTAGAGTAGATCAAAGGTATAGAAGATTTACTGCTGAGTCTCTGTTCTAATTTATTATCTCGACGAGATATTTAGGGGTCATCTCAATTCTAAATATATAAATTAAAATTTGATTTTTATATTTTTTATGGTTTTTAAAGCTGCATTGAATTACAATTAATAAATTTAAAATCACCCAAAATTATTTTCGTATTTCTTGTTTATTTGTTTTTGAATTTACAATATTAGTTCTAGATTACTACGTGATGAAATAATTTCTTCCAAATTCACTGTTTTGAAAAAAAAAAATTCAACTCATGAGAATCCGGTTTCAAAACTATTAATAAATATAAAATTTGAAAATACGCTTGTACATTCTTCTGCTCAATTGAGCAAGCATATATATATATATTGTGAAAAATGTAAAAAAATTTATATTAATAAGAAGATATACTTTTTTACATTAAATATATTTGCTGGCTTAATTGAGCAGCAGGATATATAAGCGTATTTTCAAATTTTTTATTTATTATTTTTTAAAATTTAATATAACAGTTTTGATACCAGATCATAAGATTTGGCTGGTGAAGAATCATGACGGTGAGTGTATTATGCTAGGAGGACCCTCTGGTATCTTTTATGGAATATTTGGAAGACAGAAGGGAGTAATTTGGTATTACGATCTACTTTCTTTGTGAGGTTATAGTGTTTATAGCAAAAGGATGATTACATATTTCTAATTCAATTTATGACATAACAAGGATAATTAAGGATTTTTGAAAGAATCTAATGGTGAGATTCGGTTTAACTTTAGTGCATTGATGAATAAGGCCTCATAGATAAAATATATAGGAAGTTTTTTATTAGAAATTGAAAATCCAATAAATGGAGCGTTTTTCTAGCAAATTTCGAAGTATTTGGAATTTCCCAGAAAGTTTTGTTCGATCTTGTTTGAGAATAAACTATAAAACATCGGTTTAGGGGAATAATTCTGTAGCAAATCGGTTTAACAAAGACTATTAGGTTATTATAAACAATATAAAAAACATGAAAAGAAGAATAAAAGTAATTTAAGGAAGTTTAAAAAAAAAATTCTGATATTTACACTATAATTCATCCTAAAAATGTATAATGTGTTTCTGTAACATAAAGTAATGCTATGTCCGAATGATTTAGATTTAGTTCTTTAATTTTATAAAAACTATAGCTTATCATTTTAATTAAACGAAGAACTTTATTCTGTTTCAGGTAATGTTGCAGATTTTATATAAGATAATATCAGCGGTAAGTATATAGTTAATAACATAATGATTGAATCGGGAACTATTTTTTAGATTAGCTAATTGGATTTTATTTTTTATCTAATAGGTCTCGTAAATCTTCCATTGTTATTTAGATTTTTTTTAAACAGTTGATAATTAGGGTAAAGTCTTGTGCAAAAGGCGGCCCTAACTTTAACCATGGAACGAATTTCTATATATAAAATCATAGTCCGAGTAATCGTTAATGTAAAACCAGCCTGATTCCTCACTTGAAAATATGATAAATTACAAAGGCTCTACTTTTTTAAAATCAGTTTCTTGTTCTAAAGTCTTCCATTTTTTGTGAACAAATGGTTATCGAAAAAGTTGTACAATAATGATTATCAAACTTTATTTCAATATAATTATGAAATGTAATTTAACTTATTTAGTTCAATATTAATTAGTTTTAGATTATTACAAATTTATAATAGGTTATAAATCTTTTATAGTATCTGATTTGTTTAATTTTTAGTAATGTGTGATTGCATTGTTTTAAGAATGTTTTATTTACAAAGTTTATTTTTATTCTAATTTTTTTATTGTTTAATATTTTATTATCAGTTTATCCTTTTTAGCTCTTATTTTGTCCCAGTAGATTCCGAGGTAATACACATTCATCATTTAAGTTGTTAAACTTAAAGTTTCATTCAGACTCTTTTTTATCTCAAGTGATGAATGCATTTTTGTTAATTAATATATATAGATTAGTTTTCAGCTATATTTATTTTTTATTTTTGTACTCTATTTATTAAGGTCAGATGTCATTCTTTTTTTTGAATTTACTCGTTATCAAATCTGTTGATGTACTGAGCCTTATGAACTGAATTGTTATTGTGCTTTAGATGGTTGGAAGTGTGTATTATGTAATTTATTGACTGACATGGACTAACTACCCAATCTAAAAAAAATTAACATTATTTAATTACTATTTTGTATATGCAATCAAGAGTTTTTCGTCATGATAATAGTAGATATAAGTACAAGGATCCAAGCTATAGATTTTTGGTAATATATCGATTCTGTGAACATTTAATGTATCTATTTTCCAAAAGTAAACTTTCTTTTTCATAATTTAAAACTCTATGTTTATAACTTATTTTAATTATAACTAGGTTTATATAGATACAATATTTTACATATGAATATTTTAAAACTTATTTCTCTATATGAGATCCTCGCATAATTGATTTCCAAAAGTATGTATTGACTTTTGACTTAATATTTTTCAAATTTTATGAATTTCCATGTCTGTGCCCAGAATGGAATTAGTGTATTGCTGATCGGCGCATCAACTATACCTTGCCCGCAACACTTAACAGTCATTCCGTTCAGTGCAATGTAAACGCCTAATTAATTAACCTATTTAATTGGCATTTCGATAATGAAAGCGGAGCATATGTATTTTTTTTGCCCCTACTATCTATATGGAAGGTTCAAATATTCTCTGGGAAAAAGGAAATGAAAGTCAACCCACCCAGGCCGGAATCGCATCTGTACCGCTGCAAACTTGATGTTGCCAAGAAGGATTTATTTATTCAGTGGAAAGAAAGTTATGATAAAATAAAAATAATATACCCATTACTCTATTTTTTTATTTCTACTGAAATTTTAATTTCAAATTATTTTGGATTTTTATGAGTATTCAAAGAAGAACGAACTTAAAAATTCAAAATTAGTCTTTGGTATTTACCTATTTTTTCCTCATAGGAAGAAGAGGGCTTTAAGTAAATCA
Source organism: Halyomorpha halys (assembly GCF_000696795.3). Classification (NCBI taxonomy): domain Eukaryota; kingdom Metazoa; phylum Arthropoda; class Insecta; order Hemiptera; family Pentatomidae; genus Halyomorpha; species Halyomorpha halys. Next base: position 715,001 of record NW_027111006.1, on the reverse strand, counting down.
GTGCCCACATTTTAAGCCAAAGTCATTCTAGGCTGAGATTGAGCATGAAAATTTTCAAGGTCAGTGGGATCTGTGAGTAACGATATCACAACCGATAAATGAACAGTTGTTTGCACAGTACAAACTGCTTGAATTCTCACGCTGAGTTCTTTCTTTCTGTTTCTCTTTCCTCAATAAGAAAATGTTTTCCTTATCCTCTAGAAGATACAAAAATTACTTCAACCTTTGAGATACAATTCAAATCATCGACTTCATTTGAAATAATTAAAAAGGTAAGAAAAATGAAGGGGCATATTTAGTTTAATAAGATTTTCAGGTATTTGTATGAACGAGATATAAAGTATGTTTATCAAATTTTAGTTAATCCGCTACAAAACGCATGTTACATATAAACCTACGCAATTCTTTTAACAGCATATTCTCTCCTATAGACACTTATTTTTAACAGACTTTTTCCTTTTTTACTCCCTTTAGTATATTTGGAAAATACACGTTTTAAGATCTCCTGGGGTCATGTATCCTAGTCTCGCAAGTCTGTTGTGTGTGGCTGTGATTATGTAAAATTCTAACCTCAAAAAAACAAAACAAACAAAGTTCTATCAAACTGATAGAACGGAAAAAATCTTCCTCTAAATAACCTTTTATTCTATTTGTTTAAAAAAGATAAATACTTCTAATTGTTAGCAATAATAAACAATGGATGAATACGAAAAATTAAAGAATTTCAATTATGATTGAAGGAGAAAAATTAAAAAAAGAAATCCAATTAGAACAGGAAAAGCCCGATCATTCCCGATTGCATTGTGGGTTCGTTATCTGTTGTTAATCTGTTGTATTATAGGCAGGAACAAAATTTATATTCGTTATTCTCACCACGGGAAACCCTCAAAAACAAATTTTTATAGCAATAGATATATAAAAAAATTATTCATAATTTTTACTTTGCCTGGGTCTTTAAATTTTTTTTTTTCGAAAATCATAAAAGTAGCGATAAGTCCACCAATCTGCAGAAAACTAGAAACGTGAGTAGGGTGGTAAGTGAGCGTTGATTTTTTATATTTATCTTCTTTCTAATGATCACTATATGTAACAGATACGGATAGTTTTTAAGCTTTTAAGGACTGTATGTTTATTATTTGATCTCTGAAATAACTTTCTCTCAAGGATTCAATAACTTCAAACACCGTAATATTTACTTAAACCGGCAGGAGTGCCCTAATTTCTTGTCTCTTATAAGGCGTCACGTAAATATTTTTCTCTTGATAGATGATTTGTACTATTTTTTTAATACAATCTGTTCTGATGATGACAAAAATCTTTGCAATTTGAAATTGTAACTGTTAATTGTAGCTCTTCCATCAGGGTCCGAACTATCCAGATTTAAAAAAAAAAGATCTCAGATTTTCTTGCTTCGGGTCATGATTTAAATTAAGAAACTCAGGTGAGCAATGAGACAAAATGATGCCACATTAGGAGTGTACTGGTGAGAAAAATGCCTTGACGTTTTGAGGAGACCAGACCAAAACTGAATGAAGTATAGGTGGGGAGATAAAAGAGGGAGTAACATAAAAAAGCGGCAATATCTACATCAAAGGATTAACAAAAGGTAGACGAAAATATAAACAAAACAGAAAAAAACTGGGAAAATTTAGACGTTTATTTATCAGTATGAGGAAAATGCTCATGGCTACACCTCTCCCGGATTAATCATCAAGTTCACTTTTGTTGATTGCTAACAGATAAAATTGAATTCATTAATGTGTGTACCCGGACAAAAAAAGAGTGTACGCGAACTAGCTGAAGAATTCGGAATAAATATATAATTTAATGTGAGTATTTTGTGATATATACGTAAATACAATTAAAAATCTGATTTTAATTTTGAAATTTTCCATTAAGTTATTTTTATTTTTTTGTATTCAGAAAAACTTAATTCCATCGTTAGGCATCATCTCGTCAAAATTTTATAAATATATAAACAAAATATAAGTGTATTAATGGTGGTCGTTTACTAATACTTTTTTTCTTTCAAATTTTCGAATTTCAGATTTTTTTTTAAACACCTTTTATGTATAGTTATTAATGATTGTTATAGATTTTGTAAGAATCCTTAGAACTCAAATGTCTAAAGGAACAATGTATAATTGACCGACCCCCTCCAAAATATCTGGAACTCAAAGGCATTCAGGAATTTTGTTCAACTGATTGACAGTCAATTTTAGGCCCCTTGTACTCGTTGGTTCCTCGGCTTTTGTCGTCCTGCGACCGGTGCCGTATTATCTGCAATTATTATGGAAGTTCCTTCTTAACAGCTCCTTTTATTGCTTCTTAATAGAAAATTTTAAGTAAAAGTGAAAAATACCATGACCAATTTCTGCGTTTTTAATTATGATTATTGCAAAGACCAAAAAATGACAAAAAAAAAATTACTACATCGTAAATCCGTTCGTCAAATCATAATGTAAGTATAGACATCATAGTTATCATAATTATGGATATTATAAAAAAAATCAATGTTAATGAAGAGAAAAATATGTTTATATAGCAATTTTATTGAAAATAATAGATGATAAATTATATGACTAGGAAGTAACTCATGTTTTTATACATTTTTAGAATTTAATGGGGTATATAAAAAAATGACCATTTTCAACCAAATATTGGTATTATTATTTCTTTGATATAACATAAATTAATACTCAAATTACAGTCCATTGTTATTTTCCGCCGTTTGGCATCTGCTATCCAATTGCTTGATCCCCATCTGATTCCATTCTTTGGGATGGCTGTAAAAGAACTCTTAGACCGCAATTTCTACTGCAAAATTATCGAATTATTCCCCTTACAGGAAATGGATCGAAACAAGTAGTAATCCGATTGTGCGAGGCCTAGACAACATGTGGAAGAGGCAGTATTTCAAATCCATGACGTTCTTTAAACTTTTTTCACAAATTCTAACCTCTTAGATGATTGCTGAGGAGTAAGTTCGTGAGGGATCAGACTATTGCTCCTTTTTATCTTCCCCATAGAGAGTAGATGGCGACTAACAGTATCTTTCGACACACCACACTCCCTTCCAAGTTCGCGAGTACTTGTGCACAGATTTGACTCAACAGCTTCCTGCAGAATCTCATCAATATCAGTTAATCGTCGCCCTTCTTCGTTTCCAACGTCGTATCTCTACTAAAACTTTTCAAACCAACGCCGCTCAGTGCGCTGGTCAAGGACACCTTCCCCTTCATATCTAATTATTTCAGGAGTTGCTTCCGAGGTTGTGAATTTTTTTTCAGTAATGCCTTAAAATTACAAGAATTTCGTAGGATACTATCATATTCCATCTTTGAACAAATAAATAATCCGAGACTTTTTTTGAAGAATTCGAAGGGGATTAAACAAGCTTAGAGAATTCTCTAAAGAGATTGTTATGTATTAAATGGGATTAAAATCCTTTGAAATCTTGAATTTTATAAAACGGTAATTTTTTTTATTTCAAGGTTTTTAAAGCTTTCAAAAAATCATCCAAATTACTTTAATTTTGTTTATTTAAAAAAATGAAATTGTTCTTATTATTAGCAATAATAAACAATAGATAAATATCAAATATAAAAGAATTTTATTAATAACTAAATGATAAAATTGAGAAATATGATTCGAACGTAAAAAGCCGAGACCAACCGATCTTTGCTAATTTCATTGTGGCTTTGTTTTATTTTGTTCAACTGTTGTATTTGTAGCAGGAAAAAATGTATATTGGTCATACCAACATTGAAAAACTCTAAAATAAGAAATTTAATAAACAACAAAATAATTAAAAAAATTTTTGGCTTTCCCGATCTTTACATCTTTTTTTTTTTTTTTTTTTTTTAATAATTTATTTATTGATATTTACAACTGTATACACATATATACAACAAGTAAATTTGCTGTAGGTGACATAGTGACATGATAAAAACATGTGGAGAATCTACCCATTGATAGAACTCCAAAAACATTTCTAGAGGAGAAGATCTCGAGGCCATCTTCTTTTCAGACGCCTAGGAGGATTATTAGGTAATGAAGGAGAAGCCAGGTTAGAAACAAGTGGATTTGGGTGGTTGAGAAGTTTATTATGGAAGGAACGGTATCTGGTTCTGGCCAAATCGGCAACATATGGAATATTGAGGTCCTGATGGATGACTTGATTTGTGACAAAGTAAGGAGCATTAAGGATTTTACGAAGGATTTTGGACTGTAAGGATTGGATTCTGGAGGAATTTGATGGTTTAGTGGAGCCCCAAAGCTCAACTCCGTATGTCCAGATAGGCCTTATAATAGTCATGTAGATCAGTCTTTTGTAATGGATTGGCAATTTAGACCGTTTGTCTAGTAAATGTTGCAATAGTCGGAATCTACGAGCAGTTTCTTGTCTTTTTAGTCTTGTATGAGGATTCCATGTCAGTCGTTTGTCGAGATGTAGTCCTAAGTAACGGATCTGTTCGACAGGAATAAGTGGGGTATTATTAAAGGATATTGTAGGGCAAGAGGTCGTGGGTTTACGTCGAAGGGTAAATGTGATTTGGTGGGATTTATTGGAATTTATTTTAATCCTCCAGTTTTGGCACCATTCTTCAACGGTGTTGATGTGGGATTGGAGGGTTTGGGATACAATGTAAGGATCATTGTTCACTGACAATAGACATGTGTCATCGGCATACGTGGTGAGGATTGTGTTAGGATGGGTTGGAATGTCAGCTGTGAAAACTGTATATAGGATAGGACCATGGTTTTTTTTTTTAATTACAGAAATAGCGTTAACTTATTGAAGTTATCCCAGCTTACCAATCTATACAAAACTTGGGGACATATTTTCGCACGGCACTAGCGTTTTATTTTACGAGTTAGAGAGAGGAGTAAATATTGTTTACTTGTCTCACTTCTTTACACTACTAAAGAGAAACAGATAGCAATAAGATCCACAAACTTAATTAAATGCAGATTGTAATGACCCGTATTTTTAAGGTTGTTAGAATGCTCACTAAAATCCAAATTAACATTTAAGATAATAATCTATAAAATCTTTTTCAGTCTCATTTCATGCAAATAATTTCAAGGAACGGGGTCAAATAGACTATATTATTTTTAACTGGTATTGAAGCTTCTCTTAAATAAGTTTCATTATTTCACACTTTTTTTAGTATCTAATAAAGTTTGTAACATTTTTTTTTTTATCTGACCTAACCTTTGTGGACAAACAAATTTAATTAGTTTATTTTTCATCCAATTCAAAACTTGCGCTTATTAAAATATGTGGCAAGAGGAGGCAACACATATGGGATCGGGAGGAGGTTGTCAGTGAGTTTTGCATTATTTTGTGCTTGAAAAAAGCCTGGGTGGGACCGAGATTCGAACCGACATCCTGTGGATTGGTGGACTGGTGCGTTACCACGCCATTAAACCATTTTTAAAAAAATATTTTTTTCTCGGCTTCTAGCGGATATTGGTAATAACCCTCAACACTATTTAATATTTTTCGATATAGTGTAACTATAAAAATTTCATTGAAAACGGTGTTTCCTGTGCGTAGTCTCCGCATGTGATTCGTGAAATTGACATAAGGAAACACTGCCGTATTCTCATATCTTATTGTTAAATTTATTAATTTTTTTAACCCTCACAAATAATTGATAAATAACTATAAATTATATAAGTAATTGAAACAAACATTAGCATATAATTTGTCAGTCATTGGATTTCATAGACTACTTGACATAAATAATGGAAATCAATCAACGTATGTGTCAAGACTAAATCAGGCAAAGCAAATCAGCAATTATTAACTTGAGGTTTTAATTCAAACAATAATATCTCGAACAAAGGAATTAGAAAATATGATTTTAAATAGATTATAATAATTGTATTAAGTGACCCCTTATTTGATTTGAGGCAATAAGTACGCGATTATATTTTGACTGAAGCAGAACTCATGTCAACGTCTAGAGATAATAAGAAAAAGCCCTCAGTGGTTGGCATAGGCTATTTTGTCAAAAAATATGGCATAGTAGTATGTACTTTAAAAAAATTAAATATTAAACAATTTATATTTAATGTATTTATGCCTTACTCTTCTCTCTCATGCTTAACGGACCAAATATGATTTATGGTGTACAGATTTTCATTTGTTAAGTGTCTTACTAAGCTTAATTTCTTCATGTCAAGGAACGTATAAATATAAAATGATGAATTTTAGGTGAGAGAAAAATAAATTAATAAAAATATTTCTCAATTTTAAAAATTTTAATTATATTACAAGTTACGTAAAAAAAATTTTTCAATAATAAAAGACTCGATAGATTTTAGAAACATCTAAAATATTTAATTAAAGGTTTAACTAGATATTTTAAAATAAGATTAATATATTTGCAGATTATTTAAAAAACTCTTGATATGTTTAAATTAATATTTTAAGTAAATACAAAAAATGTTCATTTTAAAGGCTACTCGTTTATCTTGATTTTTTATTAATTGTAAATTAAAGAGTTTTTTTTTAGGTTTAATATAATACTTATTTCTTAACTTTATTCTTATAAATCCGATTAAAGAATAAGAATTATTTTTATTCTTTAAAGTTTGAGCAGTTAGAAAATCAATATTAACAAGTCAAGAGGATTTTTTGATTGAGTTCGACTTCCTTTTATTTTCATTGTGATTTATTTGGCACATGAAAATGCCTAGTCAGTAGACTTGTAACTGTTATTTGATGTCGGCAGACTATAGGTTGTTTGATGCACATAAATCATACCTTTCGTTATAAACATTTCCTACTGAAATGATAATTTTTCGTTTCAAACATCTCCAGAACCGAGACTTATGACATCAGCCTAACAACTGGTGCTTTGCCGCATGTTCAATGTTTTTATAAACGCGTTAACCGATCTACCCACGATATTTACTGTGAAATTAGTATGTACTCATCTATATGAAACATTATTATACGACTTTATGAAACTTATACCATCTTATAAGTTCAATTTTTTTATTTTTATTTTATTTTATTTATTTATAGATATTTACAACTGTATAAAAAATACAACCAGTAAATTTGATCATAATGACATAATGATATAATACAGGATGTAGAGAAACTACCCAGTAGTAGAACTCTAAAAACAGTTTACAATATAAGGTCACGAGGCCATCTTCTTTTCAGGCGCCTCGGAGGATTGCCAGGAATGGAAGAGGAAGCAAGGTTAGAAACGAGTGGGTTTAGGTGGTTAGAGAGTTTATCATGGAAGGAATACTATCGGGTTCGGGCTAGATCGGTTACGTAAGGAACATTGAGGTCTTTATGGATGGTTTTATTAGTAACAAAATAAGGAGCATTGAGGATTTTACGAAGGATTTTGGATTGTAAAGATTGGATACGAGAAGAATTCGAAGGTTTAGTGGAGCCCCAAAGCTCAACTCTATATGTCCAGATGGCCTTATTATTGTCACGTAGATCAGTCTTTTGTAATGAGTTGGAAGTTTAGACCGTTTGTCTAGTAAGTGCTGTAATAGTCGCAATCTGCGTGCAGTTTCCTGTCTTTTCAGTCTTGTGTGAGGATTCCAGGTTAGTCGTTTGTCAAGATGTAGTCCAAGATAACGAATCTGTTCTACAGGGGTAAGAGCCACATTATTAAAGTATACTGTAGGGCAGTCGGCAGGTTTACGACGAAGAGTAAATGTGATTTGTTGGGATTTATTTTTATCCTCCAATTTCAACACCATTCTTCGAGGATTGTGATATGGGACTGGAGAGTTTGGGATGCAATCAAAGGGTTATTACTAACTGTGAGCACACATGTGTCATCAGCATACGTGGTAAGGATAGTGTTAGGAGTTGTTGGTATGTCAGCTGTATAGATGGTGTAGAGGATGGGACCGAGAATACTACCTTGAGAAACACCAGCGGATTGAAAATAGAGGGATGAATAGGAACCATTGTGGTTTACTTAGAATAATCTATTAGTAAGAAAGGAACGGATGATGAGAAAGTATGTAGGAGGTAAGAATTTACGGAGTTTGTAAAGCAGTCCCGGGTGCCAGACTCGATGAAAAGCATAAGTTCAATTAAATTGAACAATAATCATATCGCTGCATTGGCCTATTCCATATACTACTTTGCACCAATCAGCGGGTTACTTTGTGGCAATCCTACAAGCTTTAGGACAGTCTTTTGGCATACCTCAATAGATAATACGATCTTAGTCTACTGTACTATCTTAGCAATATGTTTAATTAAATATAAAATCGAAGATTGTTTTGTCAGTTGCACCATCATCTAAGAAAAACAACCATATTAGTTTTTTTTTAATTTGCAATTATTTTAGTTAATTTGTGTTATATTTTTTTCTATCAACTTGTAAGTAGTCCAAATTATCTCTTATTATTTATTTCTTATGTGATGTGCTATATGATAGTTTTTTTGTGGTAATATATAAGATTTTTTTTATAATATATAATATGTTTTTAAAACGAACACCGTAATTATACCTCTGTTTTATTATATGTTTCATTCGTGAATAATATACACACATATATAGAATAATTTTAAAAAAATAGTGTTAGATTTTTTTTTATAATCAATCTTTATTTATTGATAGACATTACAATCTGTCACACCGTTCTGGGCAATAGGTAATGATCAAATTCTTACTAAAATAAAATAAAATAAGAATGAAAAATAAATGGAAAAAAAGTACATAAAAATAAATAAATAAAATCTCTCTTAAAATATATACAAACAGAAGGATAAAGAAAATGAACATAATCTAACTATTTGCATGAAAAAATAAATAAATAAAATAATAATAAAAGAATCTCTAGTCACATTTACTCTCCTATATACAATATTTACATAGGGGTAGAATAGAGATCATAAGATCCCAGCGCATCCCTCTCGCCGCATCACCGGTAATGAGCCAGAGTGTTAGATCTGCAGTTTTATTTTGAAAATACTACGAGCGAATGCTTAGTTACAATGATGCCTAAAAGTTCATCATTAAAGGTTCATTATCGTGAAATATTACAAAAATAAGGTATGGATCAGTACGTATGTTGAATATTTTTTTCCTTTTTAGCAATGCTAGTATTTTCATAGTCTTATAGTAATTAAATCCTATTGTAATAATTTACTTACAGACATTAACATGTGTAAGAGTTATTAGTAGTTATGTTTTACTTCGAGAATGCATTGTAGTTCAGAAGTAGTTTTACTCTATTGCGTAATTTATTACTAACATGTTGATGTATTCCAGTGCTATACATATTTATAGCATGTTACACTGAGAAGCTAAACCTGCTTTGTTAATATAATAGTGACCTCATGCTGCCCTATCTAACTGTGGACAGGGTCGGATTAAGCCATGTATTGGTTCCCTAAGCAATACTAATCATAGAGACCCTCACAGAGATTTGAATTCTATTGTTTAAAATTATATTATATTATATAAATCTAACAGAATATTATCAGTGCTGCAATTCTGAATGATGAGTTATTGTTATTATTTCTTTATGGTAGAATTACCCTTTTATGATTTATTTACTTAATTTTAATATCCGAACAACTCTTGGCGCAGTTTACCTATATTAATTCATCTTTCTACTAACTAAAATAAATCACTATCAACAGTTTTAACATTATACACTAAATTTCAAATGAATAAGTGTAAATTTATTGTAAGTTATTTATTTAGTATAAGTAAACAAATAAGAATAATAGTAATTAAATTTTAGGTCTTATCTCAAATTTGTGAAATAATATATAATTGTAACATTATCTGTATAATTTTAACAGTAAATTATATAAAATATTTAAGAAATCACTTATGACTAATTTAAACCTATTTATTTGAAATTCGCTTTTTAATTTTAAAACTGTTGATTGTGCATTTTTATTTTTTTATGAAACAATTAACTGGATAATGGTCAAACTGCGTGAAACGTTGTTTGGATGTTGAAATAAAATAAACAAGTCTTTAAACAGAAACTTCTTCTTAAAATAAACAAATAGTACTAGAATACTTATGAACTGTGTTATGTAAAAACTTGGAATTAAAAATTAAGTTGTGAGGAGTTAATTTGGAATGATTTATAATATAATGTTGAAATGAATTTCAAAACTCATAAATGGTTTAGGACCGTCTAAACTCTTTAAACCGTATAAACTGTACATCGTAAGCAAATTAGAACCGGAGATATAAAATAAAACTTTCAACTTTTACTTAATTTGAAGTTTTTTTTTTTCCACACAAAGGTATTTATTAAATTTTTTGCATTAAACAGCTTTCCAATGATTGAAGTTACGTTGGATTTAGATTACATTGTAAGGAGTTATGGATTCATTTCGTAAATAAGGGACATACAAATTAAATTGTGAGCAGTTAATTTGAAATGAATTATAAAATAATGTTGAAATAATTATTCAGTAAAAGTCAGGGGGATAAAATTATAAAAAAAAAACTTTCATTAACAACTCTACTTTAAAATTAATTCCTGATAGTTTTAATACACCAATTTATTATACGCGATAGTAAAATTTGCGTTACTCTAGTTCGATTTATTAAAAAAAAAGTTGCTTAATCGGTGATAGTAATAGTGAAAGCTATCATGAACGTGTAACCTATAATTTGCAGTCATACTGTCAGGATTTTCTTGACATAAATTGTCTCAAATAAAAAACTTTACTTGTGCTTAAGAAAAATCTATTTTGAAAATTCGGTGTTTAAGCCAAGTCTGACTTTTTCAAATAGAATAAACCTTGATGGCGTTGAAGGCGACTTTAAATGTATTGCAGTAACAAATTAGATCAAAATCGTTTAATCAATTTTGGAGGTAACACTAAAATTGTGTATAATCGATATGTAAAGTAGCATGGTGAAAAACTTGCTATAACATCGCAGGTCTATATGTATAGACCTGCGGTGTTATAGCAAACTATGTAGTTTAGTAAAAGGAAGTTCAGTTTGCTACATTTCTTGTTTTGAACAGGCTATTCGCTTTTTGCTTAATAAGTCCATCTTACGGGACTTATTTGTTGGAACTTAAGAGGCGAATATATAATTTTTTTGAAAATTATAATTTGAAATTTTTCACGATTCGATCCTCACTATTTGATTCATATATAAGGAAGTCAAAGAAATAGGTATGTTTCTCATAAGCTTCTTAGAATTTTTTTTAGTTATTTATTTTTTTAAATTTTATAATAAATGTAATCATTAATCAAGCATTACCCGACATTGTAGTAAATCGTTATATTTATCAATAAATAAAATGATAACCAAATAAAAAATGTTCCTAGATTCCAAATCGATCTTTAAAATGTCTAATATGAATTACCACCGTCAATTCCTGGATTCTTTCTTTTCCTATCGCTCTTTTATTGAATATTTTTAATAATAAACTTAATGTTTTAAATGACAAACTTCCTCCTTCTATTCTCATTTGAAACTCCCGGTAAAAATGTTAATTATATTTATTATTGAAAGTTTTTTTTTAGTCGATGTCAGTATTCATTAAGATTCTAAATAAAAGAAATGGTAGTGGAACCACTGCTTCAATTACATGTATTCCCCCCCTCCCGCGTTGAAACATAAAAGGAAAAAAAAACAAACAATATTCTCTGTTGAAACTTTTACCTGAAATTTCCCCAAATAACTGTTCATTCAAACAGCTCCCTGTGTAGCAATAAAGTGTGGCTTGATTACCAACATGAAGGGGAATTCCAGATTAAAGTCAGTGGTCTCGAAATGAAACAAATAGCAGTTTTATATTCGCCTTTAGAGACAAAGGGTTCCATATGAGAACTAATTTTTCATTATAAATTGCCACAGGTGGCTACCAGACTAGTTTCATCCGAGAATATATTTTGGCCCTACTAAATGTTATGGGTTGAGTTGTTTATAAATTATTGTGTGTGAAGAATTAAAAACTAATAGAAACCTCATTCAGTCAGTTTTTTTTTTTTACTAAAAAAAATAATAATACGTATGCCAGCACTAAATCAATGGTTCTGTAAGGGGGTGATTAGGCCAGAAACATGCTACTCATGTAGGTTCTCCATCCAGCATAAATAATTATCCACCCCAGTTGGACCCGATTACGGGAGACATAAGCACAGTGGTTTACAAACTGAGCTACCATGCTTTCATTAAAGTTTATTGTGATAAACATAAATCTGTCAGTAATCGTCTCCTAATTCAGTTATGAGATTTTGAAGATGCGTACCTTATTTAGTTGTTATTCTTCAAAGTGTGTGGTGCTGATTGTAAGGAAATTGTAATGATTATACTAAAACATGACGCCAGTGTTGCAGGGTGTCCAAGCCTTATTTTATCAACCTCATGTCTGCAACGGCCCCGGTTCGATTTTGGCCTGTGATGGTTGACGTTCATGGAATGAAAACTGAACCCTCCCACTCTCATTAGAATAGTTTGGTTACCTTAAAGATATCTTACCTCTCCATATATGTCAGAAATGGCGATATAGGAGGAAAAAAAAAGAAAATGTTATAATAAACTTTCTACCTAAAGTTAAATAATTAGAAACTTTTTTTTTATATCTCCCTCCCTTGCCATTTCTGGCATAAGGGGTGCGGCAGCAGTGGTATAGTGCGCTGGGGTTTGCGCATGCCACTGCTCCCAAAAATCAAATTATTATTTTTTAATTTTACAAAATTATTATACAATAATAATCTTGGTACTAATAATTAGAAACCAGTAACTGTTGCTATACTTTTTTTATAAAACACAATATCATCATATACGGACGGGAAGCTCGAACATTCTCCTTAAAGTTTAGAATGATGTTGCACAGCTTTGAGTACATAACGATACATTTATACGATCTTAACTATAATGTAATACGAGTTCACTAAGGAAGTTTTTTAATAACTCAAAAATATTCATTTCGGCAATTTCACCATTTTTTATTTTTAAAAAAAGATATAATCTAATAATGTCGTATTTCCTAATCTATGAACTTCTGCACCCTTCATGAAGAATGCAAATATTTTCGAGAAAATACTTTCTGGAGTTTCGTCATACAATCGAGAGAAATTTATTGATTAGTAATAATAGTGTTGATATTAATTAATAGGTGCCTTGTGTAAATAATAATTTATTTAGTATGCCTTAAAGTTATCAAAAAAAAAAAGTATGAAATATACAATACCTCCATCATTTCGAAATATCAGATATAACGCAGATAAATATAAAATCTATACAAAACATCATTTATTCATATTTTTGGTGCCATTTATTTCGGCTGTTTTATATTTAATTTTTAAATGGTTTGATGACAAGGAATAAAACTTAAAATGTAAAAAAAAATAAAATAAAAGTATTTTTTCTCCCTTTAAAATCACCTCAATCTTTAGTTGACCATTAAATCATTGACGATTTGTAGGATACCTTTATAATGTATACATTATTATATATTCATATTATATAATATGAGGACTGATTATAAACGTAAAAACATATGTCATTGATATGAATGGAGATTAAAGTATTTTTCGAATATTTTTAATATATTCTTTTTTTAAATTGTTTTGCACAGTTCGTGGTTCATCACATCCGAAAGCAAAGAGTGAGTAACATATTTCATAATATATTAATGATTTCTACCTCGGAAATAAACATACTTTTCTTTTTGTGATATTTTTTAGCTTATATGCACCACCACTCCTATTTATTGGTTTGCCAGAAAGATATCATCGTCCAATTCGTTGTCCAGAGGAATATTCTTTATAAGAGAAAATTATTTATAGAAATCACTCAAGAACTTATCCGTGGACTTACTTTTCGGGCTAGTCGTAAGATAGACTTTTTTATGATATTTATGAACTCTTTCATTCCTAGGATTAAGGTGTTCTAACCTAATTAAGGTGTTCTGACCTAGGCCAGCTTTAAGATGTTCGACCCCTCTCAATCTTAGTGCATTAAATTTTTCAAAACTTGTTAAAATAGCTTTTTAGTTATCGGACTGAGAGTTTCTAGTTGTAGAACAATATCCTTCAGAAGAACGAACCCTAATATCGGAGTAGGCAGAGAACTAACTCAGCTAATAACGCAAGCTTGGACATCCAGATGTAACTGCATTGCCTTTAGTTGGGCACGTCCTCCTGCGGTCGATGCAGATGTAGTTGGTATATTGATCGAACCTATCAATTTCGATTTGTATCATTAACGGAACAGATTATTTTTTCATAATACATATTTAAGGCACTAAAAAGGAAGGAGTAACTATTAATTAGCGATAAATAGTCGAACAGTATAATAAAAAAAAAGAGAGAAGAAAACATACTTATACATCTGAAATATAGAGGTATAATAGGGTGATCATAATAAATATTGAAATTTCATTGGTGAATAATTCCATTTAACTCCAATTTATGCCCTATGATGATGTCTGTGGAAATCTGAGCAAAAATTTTAGTCCATTTATTTTTTATTTGTAGAAAATTCTTTAACAAATATTTTAACAACAATCTGTAAAACACGATTCATTCTGGCATCTCGCTCACACGCCAGTTTTTTTTCGGATATTCTTTTATGATTCAATTTAAATTAATGTTATTGTTATATATTTCATACAAGTACTGGTAGGAATGCACCAACAAGAATGCCAAGAAATAGTAGTAATTACGAGTTACAATATAATTTGCTTGAGAATTGAATGAGATTTTTTGGTTGATTATATGATTAATTAATAAATGGGTTTTTTAATAAGTCTAAGAATTGTAGACTGTATAAAAAAAAAATGAATGTCACTATTAAAATAGTTAAAATGACAGCAGAAAAATTGACTAAACATATATTTTTAGGTATAAATGAAACGCTTCCCCTTCTCAATAAATAAGGTAGTATGAAATATTAGTTAAATAAAATAGTATAACGTATTAATAAAATAAAAGAGGTATATCTTTTAATTAAGTAAGTTTGCCCTTGTACCCAAGAATACGCTTTTAAGGCGTGAGGGTCTCATAAATATTTTTTTAATCACAAGCCATCACTATTCTTACCTGGAAATAAATTCTTGATTTTATCAATTTACAAAACAAATAGAAAATTCCTTTAAAAGTACAAGAAGTTAAAAAAAAATTCAGCATTAATAATACAAAAAATAAAATGATCGTTGGAATGAAATAGAAATTCAACGGACGTATTGACTAAGAAAATTATAATAAAGCCACGCTCAGCATATTAACAACGTATAAGAATGTTTGAGGACCGGTTATATAGTGATCTTTATAAAAAAAATTTAATATCTTCAGGCTCTTGCTAAAGCTTAGTGGACAGTCTCCTCTTTCTTTATACGCTTATTTTTAACTTTTTTTTTTCTACAAGTAGGAGGGGAGACAAAAGTTGATTATAATTTATTTATAGAGGACATATCTTGTAATAACAATCTAAGTCCTCAATGATGACGAACCATTGGTATTCTACATAGCTATAAATATTTTTTTATAATTATTTATTCATATGTACAACTGTATTTATATAAAAAAAACATCTAATAAATTTGATGTTAGATTATAATCGTATGATACAGGCATGTAGAGAAACTACCCATTGGTAGTGCTCTAATAACATTTGTACATTAGAAGGTCTCAATGCCATCTTTTTTTCAGGCGCCTCGGAAGATTGTTGGGAATGGAAAAGGAAGCAAGGTTAGATATATGTTGTTTTGGATGGTTAGGGAATTTTTAATTGAAGAATTGCTATATGGTTCGGGCTAGATCAGCTATAGAACATTAAGGTTTTTATGAATAACTACATGTGACAAAATAAAGGACATTGATGATTTTGGATTGGATACGAGAGAAATCCGAAGGTTAGCTAGGGTTAAAGATTAGCTCCGCGTGTCCAGATAGGCTTTATTATAGGCATGTAGATCAGTATTTTGTAATGGATTGGATCGTTTATCTACTAAGTGCTGTAATAGTCGGAATAGATGTGCAGTTTCCTGTCATTCTCTCACTCAAGAGCGAGGAGGTTTTTAAGTTAGTCGTTTGTCCAGAAGTAATCCAAAATAGCAAATCTGTTCAACAGGGGTAAGAGCAACATTATTTGATGGAATTTATTTTAATCCTCTAATCTCGATATGATTCTTCAAGGTTTGTTATATGAGAATAGTGAGTTCTAAGCTGTGAATGTTTCGAAAGTTCGAATTTGAATGCAAAAATATTTTGAAGTAGAATAATTTTGACGTTAAGGAATTTAAAAAAGTTGAGTGTCCTAAAAGATCTAATATAACAATTAATTAATGATATAATGGTGACGGCATAATATAATAGTGGCAAATAAAAAATAGAAAATAACTAGATAGAGGTAGTTGAAGTAAGATGTGCAATTCAGTTTTGATAAGGTTTGAAAACTTTTTAGGCATTGATTATTTTTTTTTTTGAGGGAAAATACTTAACTAATTAGAATTCCACTTAGTTAATTTTTTTTTAATAAAAAAAAAGGCAGGAAAGAGATGTGGTTCAATTCAAAAAAAGTGTTAGTCCAGACACGTTCCTGCCTAACCGAAGGGCGTGATGTGGACTTGTCATGGTTCAAACATACATCATCCTTTAATTGCGAAGCCATATATATCCATTCTGTGATTTGGATCAATAATTCAAACAGAGAGATGAGAAGATTTGATATGGTGACCAACAACGATTATTGGCAAACATCAATCAAATAGTAACCAGCCTGGTTAGGGGTGATTGTCATCATGTCAACATGCGATAAATTAATTAGATTTATTGTGTTTGCCAATCAAACATTCATATTTTAAATATTACAGGAATATATTAGGATGGTGGTAAAATAGTCAATTTGGATTTATGACCACGACAACTCATTTTATTTTTACAATAAAAATATATTAACCTCAATTGAAATAATCTGAACGATTTGATATTTTCACAAGTTTCTGGTTAATAAATACATAGTTTATTATTATATATGTACAGACCATTGCATTCAGGTTATTAAATACCAATCGATTAGTTTTTTGCGCAGACAAAATTTTACTTTCAGCATCCTTCTTAAAAACCCTTTAATACGAATTTTTATTTTTATCCCGATGTCGTAACAATCATAACACTATAGGATTTCATCCAAGTCTAGAATTACTGCAACCATTGAAAAGTTAATTTTTTTAAATTTGTATTTGTGTTATTTCGAGATTTGAAAAACGAATATTAGGTTTATTTCTCCCTATAAAAATATTTTACCTCACTTTGCTAGATCTTTTGGCGCTGTTTCAATACTGCAAATACACTATAGTATAATAAGAAATAAAATATTGGAAATTTTATTAAACAGTTAAAATAACAAAAAACAACATAAAAACTGAAAAACAATATATTTTTTTTAGTAAAAAGGAAGTCAGATTCGTTAAGTATTGGCTAAATCAATAGTTTTGATGTATTTAGTGAAATACAACCAAAAATAATGAATAACTAATATACTAGAACAAGAAAAAACGTGTTATTACTATTTCATATTGATCATAAAAAATGTAATAACTTTTATTTACACTAAAATCCAATCTAACAAGGATATTCAGATTAAAATAATTAATTTAACAAACGCATAGATGGATTTGGGCATGGGGTTGGAGTGCAAATTACTAACTCATCGCTTATTTGATTGAATAGTAGATTCTCTGATAAAAAAAAAAATTGTACTTGCACAACGTACTTTTTTTTTTAAATTTAATTTTTAACGTATTCTATAGGTTCTGCCGTAGTCTATAGGAGAACACCAGTAGAGAAAGAAAGGATATTCCAAAGATAATATCATATATCTTTGGAATACACCAAATTCAAAAATTATTCTACACTCTTTCTTTTGTAAGATGTACCATTTCAAGCAAATCCGCGTTATATAAATATAAAAAATCAGTCATACATCTTGAAGACGAAGGACAGACGTTGATGCAAAAAAATATAAATATTTCAAGTACAAATAATTTTCACTAAAAAGATTAATTATTTTTATCTTCTAGTAATCGGTTGTATTTATTCTGATTATATGCATCCACACATGTGATGGGTGCCAGTACAAGAGAGAGCCTGTTGATGACTCGAGTGCAATCGAATGTCGGATGCTATGACAGTGAAAATATATTTATCGCGACTGTCAATATATTTATTACTACATCTTTATTTATTTTGCATTGTAAATTTATTTTGTCATTTAAATTTGTTAGTATTATTAGTGATGAATTATCTTCTATCAAATACGATTTCAATAATTTCTTAATTTTCCTTATTCTTTCAAAACCATATTTAGTCTGTAATATTTGATTTTCTAGGATGTTTTTAAGTCAATTTATTATGTATTGAAATGATAATAGTTAGTTGTAAAGCTTTGATTTAGGGTGTTATACTCATTTACATCACAACACAAGCAAGAGTCATATTCGATCTTTTTCTATTGAGATTGCCCATACTCTACTAAATGCAATCGATTAAAATATGAATTGTCAATATATACTAAACAGAATTAAATCGTTTAAATTAAAAACAGTATTAAAAAAAATAATAGGAAACTTACAAAAATAACTACAAAAATAACCGTCCAAAAGGATGAAACTGTATTTCATACATCCTTAAAAATGTTAGTTGGTTATTGGTGAAATTGTTTATAAATAATTAAACTTGGTATCGTACTCCACAACACGTTTCATAGCAAGTGCATTCCGTTCGATGCATCTGAGCATGTCAGCATACAGAAAACTCCTTGCACCATTGCTTGTAAGCATAAAGAAGATAGTGGGCCGTATGAAGTAGATTATTGGAAGATAGGCCGGGTGGGAGTCAATAAAGGTATTAAAATAGTAAAAGAAAACGATTTATTGTTAACTAACGTTTCGCCCCACTTTGCAGGGGCTTCCTCAATGCTAAATGAAAAACAAGGTAATAACATTTTAAGAATTAACAAAACATTAAAATAAATATACAAAGAAAATACGAAAATAAAGAAATAATGTTTTGTTTTGTTTATAAAATAGTTAAAAGGAATAATAATAATAATTTAAGGAAGAATACATACAAGGAGACTGGAAATTAGTTAATAATAGACACAATCAAGTGTGATAAAATTTTAAATAAAGAACTAGAGTAGAGAAAATACGAAAATTAAATAAATAATAATTTGTTTTGTCTATAAAATATATAAAAGAAATAATAATAATAATTCAAAGAAGAATACCTATAGGAGTAGTAGATACTAGATATTTTCTCAAAAAAAAAATATATATTTATTTATTTTATTATCGTGTTTTCTCAAAAACAAAAAAAATAGTAGTTCATTTAATTGGTTTTATTATTTATTTATTAAAATTTACAACTGTGTATAAAAATACAATAAGTAAATGTGATAAATGTTTCAAGGTATTTCAATCGTAGCTTTAAATTAGAAGATCCCGTGGCCAACATCTTTTTGACACCTCGGAGGATTATCAGGGATTGTTAAGGATGAGAGAAACTAATGGGCTTGGATCGGTAAGGATTTTGGAATGAAAGGAGGTATATCTATTTCGGGCCAAATCTGCCTCGAATGGGGTGTTGTAGTCTTTATAAATGAGTTTATTTGGGACGTAATAAGAAGCATTCAGGATTTTAAGAAGGATTTTGGATTGTAATTATTAGATACGGAAGGAATTTGATGATTTGGTGGAGCCCGAAAGCTCAATTCCGTATGTCCAAATAGGTCTGATTATCATAGTGTATAATAATTTAAATAAAATGTTTACAATGAAAGTTTATAAAAATCAAATAATTGGTTATTTGAATTTATTATCAACTTAGACAATTGGTATCTATGTTGTATTGACCAACGTTTGTTTAGTAATGAAATACCAAAAATGATCCTAAATTAAGGTTTAACCTGTAAAATTCGTTTAGATTCCTAATTGTAAAGATAACGCAACATTAGATAAATAATGAATCAAAGGGGCGTAATGCATTTATCTAATCTATGCTGTTTGCAGTTGGTTTTGTATTCAGTATTAGCTTTACGGCTCAAGGTACTCATTCTATCCTGTGGATATACTCTCATGAAGGTATGAGCAATTTATATTGGTACTTTCTTTGTTATTATAATATGGATAATTTATTTATTTTTAGTATAAATTTGATTTGATAATTTTTAAATAGCTTATAGAATAAAAATAAAATTTTGATATTTTATTTTAGCTTCTAAAATAAAATGAAATTAATTTGATTTATTTTTGTAATTTTCACTTTTAATACTTTTTTGGCCAAAATTTACGAATTGCGAATATATATGTATTTGGCTGGTACCTAAGATTCGCATGTTGATGACTTAAAAATTTTTATTAGGACATATTTTTTATGTTTAAGTTTTATTTACAGAAACCGTTCGGTATATGGTTACTACTTGCTTTAGAGCTGTATTAGTTATATAACTTTTTTATAGACATGAACGCTTAAGAAGTTGGCCAGTTGCCATAAAGGAAACCGATTACAAGTTAATTGGAATGACATTATAAGTTGTAGTAGAATTAGTTTGTTGAAATATTTGGGAATTGGTATATATTCCTTATTCCATTAGTTTTTACATTCTTACATCAAATATGTTACTGTTGAAAAAAATGTCTCTAGTATTAATTTATCCTTTTTGAATATTTTAAGTTTATTTTTTTCAAGCGTTCCCTTGTCTTTAGAACAACAGAAATTTTTAGTTATTTATCAAATCTGTGTGTCTGAGTCTTCCAAGACCAAAAATCCTCCTAAACTGTAGCACTATTTTTGATTAATTTTTTGGACTGATTTAGGCTCCTTTAAAGTAAATTAAAAAGCTTGTGGAAAATTTCCGTCAATCCTAGTTAATTTGGCCCACTTTTTGGGAATTCTAAAAATCAATATCTGTTTGTTTTTTATTTTTTAGTTATGGTAACTTTTTTACGCTAACAATTAAATATAATTTATAAAGAATATTTATTTTTATTTTTTATGGAATATTACTTCTGTGGAGCATTGTATAATTATCTTTTGATAATAGCTCGTGTTCATATGGTTTGTCTTCCAGTCTGCTTCTGGAATATATCTTGGAGGATTGATGACGATTAACATCTAGGTTTAACTGGATTCTGATTTAATTGGCTTTTTTCGGGACCGATTACAGTTTCTAGTTTATTTTAATTGTTAATTTGAATTATGATGTTGCTTTGGCCTAACGAAATGAAGCTGTCTTATACTGTTCATAAAAGTAACGTTTTAATTAATTTATTTTTTTAAAACTTTCTTTTCTACGGATTAACTCTTAACTGCTGTTTTTATATTGTTTCTTTTCCATATCCTTCTGTTTTCCTTTTCTTATAGAGTTCACCATAAGGCCTACCTTTTTGGCTTCACTTTTTCTATCAGCTTACTTTCTCCATTATACTCCTTCCCCCATGGGTGCTACTAGTCATTAACTTTTAAACCTCTTGGTGTGCATTGTTAATTGCTTGATAATGTTACCTAGTGAAAACTATCTTTGAATGTTTAAAAAATTTGTTCCTAACCATAGAGGTTTTTTTCCTGTTTTCTTTTATGGCCTAAAGAAGTAGCCCAGAACCAAATAAGCCAACACTTACGTTATAAAAGCCAAGAAATTTGACAGAAAAGCTTAGGCAATAATTTTCATGCCTAAATAAAGCTTAGGTTTATTTTGAAACTTGATAAAAACTATTTGAGAAGAACCAAGTAATTAGAATTGAATTAACTGGTGGTAGCTTAAGCATGCAAGTTTTACCCACAGTTTTATTATGAATGTTATATTCCTACACCTCTTATTATTGTTATTATTGGAACGATTAACAAAATTAATATAAGTTAAAAATAAAATTGAAAATCAAACTAAAATTTTCTCCTTCATCAGTTCAGTATTCACGCGAAATCAAGTCAATTCAAGGGGTAACATTTTGATTTCAATTAATATAATCAATTAATAACTAAAATTAATTTCATAATATTTAATTGTCTGAGTGTATCCTCAAAAGTAACAAAATTATTTTTTTTTTGTATCATAAAAAAAAAATTCAGTTATTAAATATTCTCTTAGTGTTTTCACCTTTTTGATCACATACCCAAGATTACTTTCCTACTTCTAAAGGAGACTACATATTATCTCTCTGTCTGCCTTTTACTTGGTTCCTTTAATCTCGTTCCTGCTTGCAATCTTCTTTAGTAGTAAATATAAATTTTTTACTTCAAAACTTCTCGCTAATCTTGTAAATATTCCGGGTATTAATATTAAATATACCCTCACTACTGCTCGGAAAACTAAAGAAATAAATAAAATGAGATTGAAAACATATCTCTGTCCCTATTCAACTGCGTAACATCTCAAAAAGTGGTTATTTTGAGATATTTATGCAATCTTAGCAATAAGGGTAGGATCAAAAGAGTTCAAAACTTTAATAATTCAAATTTTTTTTTTTTACTTAGATATTATGACATATGTTTAACTATGATTCTGTATTTTATTGTTTAGATCTCACCATTATTGCTAAAATCACACAAAATAAGCATTTTTTGAGATGTTTCACTGTTGAAGAAGGGCAGCAATAATGGCTACTTCATTTTTTTGTACGGCTTAAACATATTGCTGCGTTTAAAGAAGAAAGTTTATAGCGCACGTCTTATCCTACGATAAGACCACCACCACGATCCACCGTTCTTTTATCACGTAACAAAGCCATATAAAAATCTTTTGCAATAATTAAAAAATAGTACAGGGGACATGAATGTGAATTCAAGGCTCCATGAGGAATTCAAACTCCTAATAATCATGAGTTTCAAAAAGAAAAAGGATAAAGAATGAAATATAATAATAAAGAATGAAATAACAAGTTATACAAATAAATTATGCTTAGTTGTGAAATTCAAATATATTTATTCTTTCATTAATTTTTTAAGTGAAAGGTAGGTTATGTTTGAACGTTCAATTTTTCAATAAAGCAAACGTCAAGCTAAAGCTGAAAGAATCTTATTGGAAAATGTTGATACATCAAACAATGCGAAGACAGTGGATTGGAACTTTATTATTATGGCTAATATTTTGTACATTAAATATATTAATTAAAATTCTTTCGTTAATTATTTTAATATAATGTTTAGAGATAGGGCCGATTCAGAATTGTTATATTAATCTGGATAATTAATAAGGGCTTAACATTATTAAAATAGCTACCAAATCGCTTTGAATTTAACTTTCTCTTAGAATTAATTTAAATTAGTAGTAAATTCTATAAAAATGTTGCACGTTGAATATACTCCAACTACTGAAAAAAGGCCGGTTACTAATCCAATCTATTAAGCCGTGAAGCACTACATAATACAAAATAAGGGTTCTTGTTCTGATTTGAACCGAGATCAATTCAGACCCCAGATTCCTGAAGTGCTGCTTCTGCTCTCTACCATAACAACTTTGGAAATTATGGATAAATAACAAAATTAGACTTAACTAACCCGAGGATTGGATGGTTAATAATGGTTCCCGACGCACCTCCTGTGCGTTCCAGATCAACTTCCTCAAAAGCCAAACTTACTAGTTTAGACTTCTCATAACCTTGCTATCTTGTCACGGTCTACCTGCATTTCGAAAGGTTACATCTCAGTTTGGAATTAGTTATCTTTTGAGAGCTTCCTTTCGAATTTAATCAAACGTCATAACTGTACATTAGGGTTTATAACTAGGGTTTTTACAAAAACCGACATTTTATAAAACCGGTTTTCGAATAGTAATTTTTCCGGAAAACCGGTTTCGAATTTTTATAAAAAAGTTTTTGCTCGTATATTCTGTATTTAGAACAAAAAATTTTAACAGAAAATTTAGAGTGATTAAAAGCAGTAAGCAGTTTTTGACTGAAATTATTTACTGTTCAATTTTATTGATAGTAAAATGTTTTTATGAAATTTTGACCAGGATTAAATAATTTTAAAAACAATTATCCGTTGTTTATGTGTAATTTTCACATATAAGGATGTAAATATTTTTATAATAGTGAAACGAGTTATTCAGCAAAAGGTTCGAATAAGTAATATTTTTAAAATAACCATATTATTTTTAAAAAAACAATGTTATTAGATACAGATGGATACTTATTAAAAACAATTAGAAAATATATAACTGTGTGTTATATAATATAAATTATAATCAAAGCCGAAAGACAAGAGTAAATAAAGTTTATGCATACATACTTTTATTAAATTTATTATTTATTAAAATCAATTTTAGTTTTAAAGACAATTAAGCAAAGGACCGACTATTTTCTATTCTGGGCAATTTTAATACAAATTTGAATATTCTATTTATTTTTTTGTTTAATGAAATATGATTTCAGAAAGCAGAGGACGTCTATCGATTTGCTATTTAGCCTTAGTTTATTCACCAAATTCCCCGAAATAGAAAATACCCTCTCACTTGCAACCGAACTAGGCTTAATCGTTTTTAAAGCCTGATATAATAATTCGATATTTTATAGAAAACCGATATTTTATACTAAAAAACCGGTTTCCGAATTTCATAATTTTCTAAAAAAAAAAACGGTTTTTAAAACCCGGTTTTAAAAACCGACAAACCCTAGTTATAACGTGTCTATTTTAATCGCTAAATTGGAACATTATTTAATCATGCTTAAGCCTTGAGCCTTTAGTTGACTCATTGATTCTCTAGTCTCGTAAAAATTATACCGTTCTTCCTAAACTGAATTTTAAATATGAATAGAATATTTTCTTTAGAAGAATACTCCGCCTTAAGTATTAGAATCGTGATGTTTTGTATTTTGGCTTCTAAATGTTGAAGCAGACGGAATAATAATAATTAAAAAAATTAGGTAAGAAAAATAATTAACTATTTTTTATGTCTATGGTTCCTAAAAATTCAGTATATTATCAATAATCTGTGCTGGGCAAGTATTACTGATCATTATTATTTGTCCTTCAACAGACCCCGAGCTCATAAACGGGCTCCTACTAAGCTTCCCTTTCGACAGATGTTCTTTTCCATCCAGGTATACGGCTTAGATGAGTTCTGCATCTTAAATACACCTGCGGGAGTTTTCTCTTAAGTCATGCTCCTCTTGGGCTGCCATAGGGTAAATTTTTTTTGGCCATCTCTCTACATGACCTAACCATCTGAAGTGGTACATCTTAATAATGATCATGGTGCTTTTACTCACTTGACTCAAGTGTGTAAAACATTACTCGAGTGAACTTTCATTCACTTGACACCATTTTCTGAGTCAAAACCAACGAAACATACAGAAAAAGTAAATTCACCAAAAAATAAGACTTTATTTAATAACATATTGATATTAAAAAAAATATTTATTACTTATGTAAATAAAAAACACATAAGTAAATTTGATGTAAGATTAAATTGGAGTGATACCGGCATGTAGAGAAACTACCCATAGGTAGCACTCTAATAATATTTCTACACTAGAAGGTCTCGAGGCCATCTATTTTTGAGGCACCTCAAAGAATTGTCAGGAATAGAAGAAGAAGAAGCAAGATTAGAAACTAAAGGGTTTTTATGGTTAGGGAGTTTATAATGGAAGGATTGATATATGGTTTGGGCTAGCTCGGTTACAGATTGAACATCAAGGTTATTTTTGGATGATTTTAACACATTAATATAAACTATACTTGAGGACACGGTCCTAATTACTTATGAATTACTTTTTGGGTAAGTTTGATTGATATAGCTCTAAAAATTCTTTATTTTGGGTTCAATTCTTTCACGAAATTCCTATAATGCCTAAAACTTGGAATGCAGCCGCAGCAAAATAAATATTAACTACCACAGGTGAGATTCAAATCCACAACATTCGGAACCAGGTTTTCTGGAACCAGGTTCCCTGCCTTCACGTCCTCTAATGTAATTTATATTTATATAATAGTAATGTTTAGTTAATTTACTGTTTGTATTTATTTCCTCGCCTATGATCTTTTTGTATCAGAGATAGATTAACATCGATACATAAATTAAAAATCACCATTTCTTTACATCCTAGAACTTTAAAGGAACGAATATTTTATTTGTCTGTTAAAACTTTCTTTTTTACTTATTTAGTCGATGAGTATATTTTTATATATAGTATATATTTTCAATTAACTACAAAAGCTTAATTTATTAAAATTTTAGTCTCTTTTGTATGGACCCTTCTATGAAATCAATAAAACACTTGTATGATTGATAGCAACTCACTCTTAATTCTTCTCGTCTTTTTAAAATGACTCAATTGTCCTTTTAGGTTGGAAGAGTGACTTAAATGATGGTTTTAATTAGGAAGAAAATGATTCATTCTTTCAATTATAATTTTTATATTTAACCCGTTTCTTTGAGTAACATTTATTTAATATTCAAAACGTTTTCATGTAACTATATCATTATCGTTATATAAGCTCAAGGGTAGTTAAGGAATCTCTGATTATATTGCGATTGCAATGTTGTTGTAGCTAAGTTCAAACAGCCCAACTACGGACATTCCGCCAGTTTTAATTAAATTGTATCTACCCACAAGCTGAATTAAACTTGTCTTTGTTTAATCAGTGTTATGTGAACCATTGAACGCAATTCATCGCATGATCCCAACGATTAATGTGCTTATATTTAACATTGAAAAGGCATTCGGGACACGAAATGCTATCATGAAACTTAATATTCAAAATAAAATTAATTATAAATTTGAAAGGAATATGGTCCGGGTGCGGTCAAGAAAAACTCAAATAGTAGAAATATACTAATTTAATGAGCCAACGTTTCGCCCCACGTTGCAGGGCTTCTTCAGGGCTAAAAAAAAGATACAAAC
>NW_027111006.1:671305-686017 GCF_000696795.3 Halyomorpha halys | reverse complement strand
AGCCCTGAAGAAGCCCTGCAACGTGGGGCGAAACGTTGGCTCATTAAATTAGTATATTTCTACTATTTGAGTTTTTCTTGACCGCACCCGGACCATATTCCTTTCATCTTCACACACGGTCAATCAATAATCTTCCAGTAATTATAAATTTGTATCCATTTTCTACCTAAGTTGCTGAAATTGGCTAATACTTAAAATTGTTAACATAATTTCGTAGCTAAGGAAATGTGTGCTTGCCATGAAATCTCTTCCCAGCAAAGTGTATCTTGATTAAAATTTTGCTTAAGATAAAATCAATGGGATAGGAAAATGATTTCCCAGTAAGATCTTCTCTGTTAACGGATATTGAACTTTTTTTAATCTCCTGATATTAAATAAGTATAGATATCTATTTTCAAGAGTTTATTTTTGTTTTTTCATCCTGCAAATATATCTGCGTAGGTAAATAAAATAGTTATTAGTCCTCGTGCGTTGTAACCAGTTGGCTAACGAAGACTGATTTTTGGTGGATGCATTAAGGATTCAATAGGAGTCATGGCTAAAATTTGATAGCTGGATGAGAAGGTCTGAGGCTGCGCCACATCCAATGAGAAGACCATGCGACATAAGCATCCAACGGGGTGAGGATACTCTGAAAATGCTGGAGCCATCAGAAGCAAATGTGGATACCTAGTTAGATATTAAGTAATAATTCAACTCTTTTACCTCCATTGGGATGCAATGTTAGGACCAAACATTACGTCGAGGTATAAAGTGCAGAATGGATCCTCGGTTGAAGTTCAGAGTTCTTCAGTCAGCTGTAAATGTATGACAGTTTTCTGCAATTACAGGTTTCCAGGATCTTCCAGTTGACTAAGACTATGCACCGCTTAGTCTGGACGTGTAACTTGAATCATGTGGGAAGATTTGTTCTATTCTTGGAATAGACCATGAATGATATATGTTTTGAGTCTGATTCAATCGGTTCTACTGTGCTAGCAGTGTGTCAACTGTAAACTAGCCATGCCTTGTTTATTTGTTTACACATTGACCGCTGATTATTCCAATACATATCCAATTTAAAAAATATAAATACCCTCTGATTACCCCTACAATGCTTCTTAATGTCTTCTTATATTACAATGTAAGAATGTTAATCATAAAAAAAAAATTCCAATGAAACGATCCCCAACCCAAGCCACGCGTACAAAATATGACAGTCCACAGTTTCCTGGAAGGTTATTAATATTTTTATTCTTGATTTAGATATTTATCAAAAAAAATCTTGATAGAACAAAACGGTTATTTAGACATGTTTACTATGAGTTGCAAGATTACTTTCACATAGAATCAATTGTTGTGATGGTTTGAGGTTATAAGGGAGAAGAGAGAAGAGTACTGGTTCAATATGGAACACTTAGTTGTATCACGCGTTAATAGAAGTTTGGGAACCCCCTACTATGACATTTAGAAGAAACATTTAAAATGTTAACTTTTAAACTCTAAATTGGCAACCTGCTTAACCATCCTAACCCATTAATTCTTAATCTTTCATCCTTAACAATCCCTGATAATCTTCCGAGGCGTCTGAAAAGAAGATGGCCACGGGACCTTCTAGTTTAAATTAATGTTTGAAGTACCACCAATGGGTGGTTCCTTCCCAAGATTTTCAAGTGTATATGAAACATGCAACATATTTACCTATTGTATTATTTTTTACAGTTGTAAATTACAATAAATAAATAATTTAAAAAATTGGCAACTATGGTCCATGGATCTTAAATTTGCTCTAGATATCAAGACTGCATTGGCCCCAGCCTTCACTTCAATTCACATATAAAGAATGTAAATTCGGAAGCGTAGAACTGACTATGTTTGCGAATTTGAAAATGAGAAGGCTTATATAGCTTGTTTTTAGAAGCGATCATTGTTGTGGCAAATTTGGAAATAACAAAAAAACATGTATGTATCTTATTTTTGAAATAAAGACACAGATTCTGTTAACTAATATTTCTACTGATTCAGAAAATTACCGAATTTCCTTTATATGTTTTTAAAAAAAGATAGAATTTAATTCGGGCATAAAACCAGCGTGAATTATTTTTTTAAATTACCGAAAAATTAATTTTGATCAAGAGCGGAGTCTATTTTATTATAGCAAAATTAAATTGATAAAGATTTATCCCTAAAACCCAATACTAAAACGAAGACTGCAATTTCATCAAAATAACATGCATGAAAGATTGTATTAGCCATATGAGTTTTTTTTAAAAAATTTATAGTTCAGTCAGGGTTAGAAATTGAATTCTAACAATATTGTTCTCGCATGACATAGTTGTATGTGATATAATTAAGTAGAGAATATATATTACAATCATATATATTACTACCATATCTGAAAAGCTCAACATATGTGGAGGATAGAGTAGTTTTCAGAAACTTTAAATTAATTTCTTGTAAAGAAGGAATATAGAAATACAACGTTATGAAGGGGATGCCGGACGCAGAGCACCTCCTGAATGAGGTGTCAGGATTTTGGAGAAAAGACTGGAGAAGACGAAATGAGCTAATAAGGATGGCTTAGATGGAAAAGTCTCTGCGGATTTCTTCTCATAATTAAAGCCACAGCTGTTTTACTACCGCCATCTCTACCGACCACATTCGTACTAACTTTGGTTATCTAATACTGTTTTAGTGCTAGTTTTTTTCCCCTTTCTTCTTCTTAATATTTTTCTTAGACCTCCCTGTCTTTCTTTGGAGGAAATGATATCCCCTCTTCCCTTCATTGTATGAAAGGCAATTTTAATAAATATTCACTCAATCGGAATCAATTTTCAAATTATTTCCAAGAATTCGAACTCAATGTTTGTTGCTAACTCTTACTATTAGCAAGTTTTGAACTCAAAATAGTTGTGACCTCCAAGATTTTATAATAGAGGTAATACTGATTTTTGCAACCATGAAAAGATTGCAACCATAAATGATAACTTTTTTTTATAATTTATTTATTGTTATTTACAACTGTATACACATATACACATCAAGTAAATTTGCCGTAAGTGATATTATGACATGATAGAAACATGTGGAGAATCTACTCATTGATAGAACTCCAAAAACACTTCTAAAGGAGAAGATCTCGAGGCCATCTTCTTTTCCGGCGCCTAGGAGGATTATTAGGTAGTGAAGGAGAAGCCAGCTTAGAGACGAGTTGGTTTGGGTGGTTGGGAAGTTTATTATGGAAGGATTGGTATCTGGTTCTGGCCAAATCGGCAACATAGGGCAACATTGAGGTCCTGATGGATGATTTGATTTGTGACAAAGTAAGGAGCATTAAGGATTTTACGAAGGATTTTGGACTGTAAGGATTGGATTCGAGAGGAATTGGATGGTTTAGTGGATCCCCATATCTCAATTCCGTATGTCCAGAGAGGCATTATAATAGTCATGTAGATCAGTCTTTTGTAATGGGTAGGAAGTTTGGACCGTTTGTATAGTAAATGTTGTAATAGTCGGAATCGACGAGCAGTTTCCTGTCTTTTCAGTCTTGTATGAGGATTCCATGTCAGTCGTTTATCCAGATTTAGTCCTAAGTAACGGATCTGGTCAACAGGAATAAGTGGGGTATTATTAAAAGATACTGTGGGGCAAGACGAAGGTTTACGATGAAGGGTAAATGTGATTTGGTGGGATTTATTGGAATTTATTTTAAAATTAATTATGAGAGATAGTTGACCGTGGATGATGAATGAGGAGAAGATGGTTGGGGGTGGGGTCAATGAAAAACACAAATAAGTACGATTAACTTATTTTAATGTGCCAACGTTTCGGCTAGAGTTTCTAGCCTTCTTCAGGGCTAAAAACAGAACAATTTATTTTAATCCTCCACTTTTGGCACCATTCTTCAAGGGTGGTGATGAGGGATTGGGATACAATGAAGGATCATTATTCACTTTAGGCACTCACTCATATTATTCACAATAGGCATGTGTCATCGGCATACGTGGTGAGAATAGTGTTAGGATTGGTTGGGATGTCAGCTGTAAAAACGGTATAAAGGATAGGACCAAGGATACTATCCTGAGGTACACCAGCAGACTGAGGAAACAGGGATGAATAAGCGCTGTTGTGATCTACTTGAAATAACCTGTCTGAGAGATAAGAACGAATAATGAGATAATATGTAGAGGGGTAGGAATTTACGGATCTTGTATAGCAGTCCTGGGTGCCAGACTCGATCAAAAGCCTGTTCTACATCAAGAAAATCTCCCGAGCAGTACATTCTGCGCTCCAATGAAGACGAGACTACATCAACCACACAATGGCATTGCTGGATAGTGGAGTGGGATGTTCGGATCTGAGATTATGTGGTTGGAATCTAGGATGGGGCACAGGCGTTTTAAGATAAGTTTCTCAAGGATTTTTCCCATGATAGGTAACAGAGAGATAGGACGGTAAGAGGATGGGTGTTTTGCCGGCTTTCGAGGTTTGGGTATTATTTTGATTATGGCTGATTTCGATGGGTCAGGAAAATATGTGGATCTGAGGACAGTATTGTAGATGTAGGTGAGGAATATAACAGATTTTCGAGGAAGATGTTTTAGAACATGGGATGTAATTAGGTCATAACCAGGAGCTTTGTGGGTTGGTAAGTTCTAGATGATGTTGGATATTTCTGATGGATGAAATGCTTTAGGTAGCAGAGTCATTTGGAGTGGAGTATTCAATACTTCTTCAATGTGTTCAAGGTTGGTTGAATTAAGAATGTCAGGGTGGGACTCAAAGGTTTTAGAAAGATGCTGACCGAATATTTGTGATTTTTCTTCGTCCGATTTTGTCCATGTTTGAGATTCAGTAAGAAGTGGGTGATTAAAATTCTTGAAGTTAAGAATCTTCTTAGTAGTCGTCCATAAAGATTTGTCAGTAGTCGCGAGGTTTTCAGTTAAGTTAGTTAAATTTTGCGTTTTGAATTTTTAAGTTCTGTTTTAAGTTTGTTTGTCAATTTGGTATAATTTGTTT
The DNA here is from genome assembly GCF_000696795.3 of Halyomorpha halys. Taxonomy (NCBI): domain Eukaryota; kingdom Metazoa; phylum Arthropoda; class Insecta; order Hemiptera; family Pentatomidae; genus Halyomorpha; species Halyomorpha halys. Next base: position 681,019 of record NW_027111006.1, on the reverse strand, counting down.
TATCTGATGGGTATCTAGTCCTGTGCCACTTCGTTTTTGCTCTTCAAATGATAACTGTAAAAAAAAATTTACATTATTGAAGACTTTTTATTTATCATATAATAAAAACCATTATATATATTTATTTGTAATAATTATAAAGAAAAACGTTTCACACTCAATGGAGTAAGATGTATTGTTTGTTAATTAAGTTGCAATTTTTATACACTTAGTAAACTTAGGCACACCCTTAAACAATATATCCAAGTTTCAAATTGTGAAACGAATTTCCATATTCCTATAACTTTTACATTTCTTAAAATATATTTTTAAAATAATTCATGGAATAATTTTTCATACAGGTTGATCTATTGATTGCGTCTATTCCAGCTGGCTGCGTCTGTTCCAGTTCCATTCCTCCCTTGTAGACTGCTCCCTCGACAGAACTATCCCAATTGTTTCCTGACCGTTTTAACGCTACTTTGGTCTTTATTTCCTCCTGTATTCTTTTTCAAACGACCGTAGTCTATTTTTTTCCTGTTATATGCGATTTAAATTAGAATGTGATATTTCCATCTTTCCCCTCCCACTTTTTCATGAATTGCTATTTTTTTATAAATGTTCATGATATATTTCCTCAAGACCACGAAGTTGAATATTTTTGTTATTGGAAGTATATTTAACTTCACTTGAAGAAAAGGTTTAGTTATTAGTCTGAAAATTTAGGTCTTTTTGTTTTTCATCAGGCACTTTTTTCTTCAAGTCCACTTTAACTGTCAGCTTGAAATCGTCGGCTTACAAGTGAAACACATTGTGTTAAGATTTTCTTGTTTTGAGTTATTTAGTTTTTCCAATCGAAAATGTTAAAAAGATTAAACTCCAAAGAATTGATTAATTTCATAAGGATCTGATGATTATAATAGTACAAGAGGAGAAAAAAGGCAGTTATTTCACCCCAATTTTTAATTTCTTAATTGAAAATTAGGTATAATTACTAGTCAAAATGGACGAGCCTGCCAAGTATACATAGGGGAATAAAAATGGCGGCTGTTTCGTTAAAAATAGTTAATTTTTCATTCTGAGCTCTTTATCTTTACAACTACCTACTACAATAGAAAATCTGCTATCGAGTAAATTTGCTAAAAGGTAAGATAGAGCTATTTACGTTCAGTAGTTTTCGAGATATAGCTTTTTAAAAAGCAACATTTCATAAAAATGTTGGATGAAACGTACTGAAAGATCAGTAATTAGTGAATTTATTTTGAGGAATCTATATCTCAGGAACTAGAGGGATTCTAGGATATAAATTTCTCAAAATAAATTAACTAACTACTGATGTTTCAGTACATTTTTATGAGATGTTGCTTTTTTGAAGGTTATATCTCGAGAACTATTGAACGTAAGTAGCTAATATTTCATCAAATTTACTTTTCTTTAAAAAATGTCCTTTTAGATTTTCTAGTTTTGTTGGTAGTTTTTAAGATATAGAGCTCCGAATGAAAAATTAATGTTTTTTTAAGGTTTTGAAACAGCCGCCATTTTTTATGCCCCCCCCCCCTATACTTGGCATACTCATCAGTTTTGACTAGTAATTATGCATAGTTTTCATTAAAATAATTAAAAATTGAGGTGAGATAACTAACTGCCTTATTTTCTTCCCGGCTCTTGTACTAAAAAGATAAATAAAGATTTATAAAAAGTAAAATTACTTATTTCCATAACATTTAAAAAAAACTTTTTTATGATCAAATATCTCAAAACTTTCATTTTCGACTTAGTGTATTTCACTTGTAAACCAACGAAATTTGTATTAATGTATCTGGCAACACTGCAGATCTACTGAATAAAGGAATTTTCATATAGTGCAGTAGAGCATAGTTAAAATTATGTTGAAATTTAATTTAGACAAGAATCAACAACCTACCACATCTTTTTCTTTTAATCGAAAAATCCTATATTTAGAGACTATATGCTCTAAATAAAAAGTACGTTAAATTTCATTTAAATAGTTTCAGCCATTTTTGAGATTAAGTGACCTTCGTCACCATTGTTAATTGATAGTTGACTAACCCCCTAAGACACTATCGTTCCTATATAACTTAACATTTTGTTACATAGTCTTAAAATGAAGGTTATATTTTAAAATATAATCTAATTATTTAATGAACTATTCTTGTATATTAACCGGTTGTTTTATTTCAAAAATGTTTAAATAAAAAAAATCTATCGTTCTTCTATCTAGTTACCAAGGGATAATAAAGATGAACTACAGAGATAGCCGGATGATTGGAAAGAGGGTCTGAAAAATATGAGGTCTTATTGATCTATATAATCCAATTGTTCCTTGAGTATAAGGCAGTTAATTTCTCAAAGAACGTTAGTGAATCAACTAACTAATACAGAAATTATTTTCTTTGATTACAAACAATTTCTAAATAAGCTGTATGCTGTAATGAATGTACTGATGATTTTTTCTAGATTACTTTTTATTAAATTTTTCGAAAGTTGTTTTCAATAATTACTTGGAAACTCTATTTTATGTATATTCGATAGTTTAAAAAAATATTTTAACAAATATTTAAATGAGATGATCAGGGTTAGTGGTAAAAAATAAAAATAAATAAATATAATTATATATAATATAAATATAATTTTTTTTTTATTCATTTTATTTTTCCCGCCCTCTTTGTAACGTATTATTTCACTTCTTAAACTTTTTCTTACACATTTGTCGTCCCCCTCTTATTTACGTTTTCTCTTTTTAATTGTTGTTAAATACCCATTAGTCATCCTTGCACATACATTTTTAACATTTTCCCAAAACCATTTGTCGTCACCCTCTCACACGCTTTCTTCCTCTAAATATTTTCTACTTTCTACTTTTTATTTTTTACCCATCCATAACGTTTCCTCTTAAAAACACTTAGTCATTCTTGTAACGTCTTTTTTAATTCGGAATTTGGCCGTTATTGTCGCAGTATACCACTGGACGTTTGGATTTCAAGCTAACAGGTTCGTTTTATTCTCTCTTTTTTTCCCCAATCTTTATTTTACCACCCCTTATTTTCTCAATTTTCCTTACCCACGTTATTAGTTATGTTCACTATATATTATTATTGTTGTTTTCAAAATATTTTTATTTTTTATTTTCTTCTATTCATTTCTTGTTAAACTTTACTTATATTTTACCTCTTTATCAATTATTATGGTTACATATTTTTATATTTTCTTTTTCTCAATTTCCTTTTTCCTTATATATTTCAATTTTTAAATTATTAATAACTTATATATTCATACTTCTTTGCATTATATAACTTCATTTTTATTTTATTTTCTTAATTTTGTTATTTTATCTACTTTTTCAATTACCTATGTATACATTGTATTTTCCACTACTCTCATCACTTCATTTTATTAATTCCATTCTGTAAAATTATTCACTTTATGTCATTCTGTTTATATTTTATTTTTTATTATTGGTTCTTATTTATATAAAATGTTGCTCTTTAAAAGGCTATATCTCAAACTATTGTAAGTAAATAGCTCTATTATGGCTCATATTTCAGAAAATTTACTCTTCTTTAAATAATGTTCTTTTAGATTTTCTACAGTTGCTGGTAGTTTTTAAGATATATAGCTCCGAATGAAAAATTAATGTTTTTTTAAGGTTTTGAAACAGCCACCATTTTTTATTCACCCTACCTATACTTGGCAGACTCATCAGTTTTGACTAGTAATTATACATAGTTTTCATTAAAGTAATCAAAAATTGGGGTGAGATAACTGCCTTTTATTCTTCCCAGTTCTTGTATTAATCTACTAGGTCTGTAGAGCCAACCGAAAAAAAAGATGCTTCCTTTTCAGTATATTTTAAAAAAATTCAAAATATTAATTTTTTTCCCTTTTCTGTACCATATCGGACGATGAATTTCTTTGTAGCTCTTGAGGTTTACTGTCATCTCTGAAAATATTTCCCAGGATTTAGAATACCCTAAGTAACTATTGTTGATCTTGTTTTAGTTGCTATTTTAATTTTCTTTAATTCTTAAATTAAGGACATTTTCTCTGAATTATCGCTAAAATTTCTTTTAATTATACCTAGTATCGCCTTTTAAACGAAACTAAAAGAAAAAAACCTATACTCATTCTATCATGAACGGTATTAAAATTGCTATGATACGGTTGAACAATACTTATTTATAGTTATAGTATATATTTATGAGTATACGTGCTTGTATGATAAATAGTTTGTTACTAGGTTCAGTCGTAAAGTTGGATAGTAGGGATGGGTAATGTGCAGAAGTTTAAACCTTTTATATTTCACTTAACTTTCAATGGGAGTGGTGTGAATCCAATGATATATATATTATGGAGGACACGTTTTCCCAATATAATATAAAACAAAATCTCAAGAAAATAATATAAAGGATGTTGCTTCACAAAAATTTTATTCAAAATAACTTAATAATTTTTTTTTTAGTAATTCAAAAAATGATGTTTTCATTCCTTTTTTTTATACCAGTACTTAAACATATATATTTTTTCATACCCTCTTTATTCATTTAAACAAATACAAATGTATATCTACAATACAAATACATATATCCTGGTGAATACATTTTATTCTTTTAGTTTTTTTTTTGGTTATTTCTGTAATTTTTCTTGTCGCATATTTTTATTGGTCTATGCAGTTTTTTATGCACCGCATATCGACTGTTTTTTTTAGAATAGTTGGGATTTTAAATTAAAAACAGAAAGAGACAACAATAGAGAATAGAATAGAATATGGACTCACGCCTGCCAAATTTATGGACCTGCTAAAAAGACACAGGTTCAGAAAATACAAACTTTCCAATCATAATTTTTAAGACTGGCAACGAACTCGCCACTCTACGTTTCAAACGAGACCATTCACACCTACTTACGCATTCCGACTGTAACGGGCCACATTCATAGGACTTACAAACGGTTTTACAATACGCTACGTGAACATTTCAATAAATTTATACGACAGATGGTAACAGGACTTGGATGCGGGACCTCCTAATGTAATAAAATAATTTACTTAACGTCAGGAGAATGCACCACTGGGTGCTATCTCCCTCATGCCAGCTCATCGCATGTCTGGATAGAACATCTCATTTGCTGGTTGTAAATGTACATTTACAGGTGCAAATAAAAAAAAAATGAAAGATATTAAAAATAAATATCTAGGTTTTTGACTCAATTACTTTAATTTACGGTCTCGTACTGATTTCAATGTATGCACTTTTTTTTTATATGAAATATATATTTTTTGTATAGATGTTTACGCCTATTTTTTTATGGGAACTAAAACAGTTGAATGGGTGTATTTTTTCTTATATTAATGACAAATATGCAGTTATGAAACAATATTTATTTATTCACTCGATTTGGCTGTTTTTGCTTCAGCTTAGTTTCCGTTCCATGGATATATAAAAGGGGGAGGGTGGCTCAGGGTTAAGGCACTATTCTCCTTTCTCCAAGGTCTCGGGTTCGAATCCAGCTGTGATTGTGACAGCTAATTATTTATTCTGTTACATTAGCTGTGAGTCAACCTTGCGGATTTCCGGGGTTCACCTAGCCTAATAAAGTGGAAAACCTTTACTTGGAAAAAATCTGACAGTTGAGCGCAATTTTAACAAAATTACCTCCTTATACAACCGTTGGTCTAGTAATAGTATTTTCTTACAAAATACAGCACCTTATACAACCCATACAAGTATAACCCTAATGAAATGCTAAAATAATTCAGATATTTAACTTTCTATGAATTTTCAATATTAGTTTGTATTAAAAGTTTGACCTTACAAAGTAGATGAAAAATAATTATTAAGGACAACTTCTAATAGTCTGGTTGTATTGTATGCAAAAATGAGTTTCAGTGATTTATTTATGAATCCATTTTCTCCAAAGTTAGATTTTTGAGTTATGTCAGTATTGCATGGTAGGGTGAGATATCATTAAATTACTTTCCAAACTATCAACCCGATTTCCAGAGTTATACAGTGGGCTTACACTATATCGTAGATTGATAATAAATTGATTCTCAATTAAACAATTAAGACTTATTTAATATTCCTAAATATAACGTTGTATTGTTGATGGTTCCCATAACTGATAAGGCAGGGCAATCTCTGATCTATCATAGTACAATAGGAACCCTTCTCAAGACTTAGGAAACTGTAGGCAGATGTCGGAATATTAACAATATCGATATTGGTGGGATATCAATATTAATTTCGTCTACGTTTGGTATGTCGTTAACTATTGTCATTATGGTAAGTCTTAATGCTTATTATAACATTTATGTTAGGCTCTTGAATTCATGCTGTTGTAGTCACTCCCAAAAGATTTAATTAATACAATAATCTTTTTAATAGTCCATTTCAGTTTATAAGAATAAAGATGCTTTTGCAACAGTTATAAACAAATGTTCAATTTCATGTCTTTTTGATATTCGCTTAAGGAAGAAAGCCTGAACTATATGTAGGTTGCATCATAGCAAATTTCACTGCAAATTAGCAAAACAAAATTTTAATTATATTATTTTATCGATGTAAAAGGAGTTTACATTAAAAAGTCAATATTTCCACATTTGGAAAGTTGTAATAGGAGCATTTCCTGCGGAAAAGATTAATTCTTACAGAAAATGTTGATTCCTAAAACTTATTTGTACTGGAAAATTTAAATTTTTAAATTAATTGAAACTCAATATGTCCACATTTGAAAAATTATTGGAGTATTTCATGTAGAAAAGATAAATATGTGCAGAAACTTTTTTTCAACGGAAAAATTTAAATTTTAAAATTAATAAATAGTTTAAAATTTTAATTTGTCAAACAAATTAAAATAAACAAACAGAAGTGAATACTCTAACTTTTAGGGGAAAATTTCTCTCATTTGATTGATTATTGACAGGATATTAATTTGATTTTCTTCCATCGTTTTACTTTGATTAATTATACATATTTTTCTTCTTTTTAGCATACGTTTTTATTTATTATTATTTTTTATCAATATCGATTTTATACCTACATCCTGACTTATTTGTAAGAAAAATGTTGGCGATATACAAAGATTGGCTCATCCTCGTCTAGAAAACAAATCTCGGTATTATAAATATTTAATATCCGGCTAAGGGGCGGGAAATAACTTTGTTACCAATCTTAGGCAGTGGCTCACCCTGGTGGCAATATCTTGCAGTATATATAAAGCTGTTTGCACAGGGCGAGGTCTGCAATATTGGTCACTTCCGAGGTGATTGGAAGCTCACCTTATAGCATATTGTATAAATATTGAAGATTTATTTAAAGTTATTTATTTATGCCTCTTGAGAACTTCTTTTATATAAGAATAGTGATATCCTACTGTAACGATAATATATCTGTTACCTTCGTGTATGGGCTATAAACCTAATCTCAACTCAGCATACTCAATGTTAATTACATAAGAGTGTAATGGGATACTGTTTTGCCACTAGTATAATTCTATGTTCATTTCCTATCTCACATATATGTTTTAAAGTTTAACAATTTCTTTTTTTTTACTGGTTAGTGGAATCTCTTATGCTCTACAACACACTGTGTACAAATTTACCATATTGTACTCTTTACCTCATTCTCTCCATGAATTTTCGAAATGGTTGTGAGTTTTGCATAAAATGTCATTGATAAAAATGACAAGTTGAGTCAATAAAAGTTGAATATACTGTTATATATTTAATTAAATTTGTGCTGTCAAAGATGGACTAATTATTTACAAAAAATTAAAAAAAAACTATACATTTGAGAATGAGAATCTATACTTATAACACTTGGTCATAATTTTAAGATAGCTAATTTGTCAAACGTGTATCTCATACAACTCTTTATTATCTGATATATTAAATAAAAATATGTACATGACCCAACTCCAGTAAGTGGAAAAATATAGCTATTTTTAAAAAGAACAATATATAAGCAAGACACCGCAGACTAATTTCCCACAGCCGTCCTATTAATTCCAGATATTAAAAACAAAACCTTGAACATCATTTCCAACAACTTCTTTGTTTAAATGTCAGAGTATTCCATGATGACTGCGATTTTGAGCTCTTTTTTAATTCGTTAAGTTACGGTAATTTAAAAAATATGTATATTACTAATTAAAAAAAATCAATATAATTATAGGATTTTTTTTTTTAGTTTAAAATACTTTTTATTTATTGATAGATATTACAATCTGGCACACAGTCGTGGGAAATAAGTAATAGTGATGAATGTGATCATACTAAAATAAAATAAGAATAAAAATAAATTAATAAATAAAAAAAAAAACTCTCTTGAAATATGTACAAACAGTAAGATAAACAAAATGAACATAATCAAACTATGTGTATGAACAAATAAATAAATAAAATAATATAATCTGTAGTCACATTTACACTCTTATATACAATATTTACACAATTGGCCTGAGGATTCCTGAGCCCACTCTATCCCCCACGTGTGAGGAGTAGAGCAGAGCTCAAAAAATCCCAGCTCATACCTCTCGCCGCGTCACTGGTAAACTTATAGTATAAACCATAAAATTTGAGGCTAGATAAATCATACAGGTTTTTTTTTTTTATTTCGTAGAATCCACGTATTTAAGAAAAGAATAACATTAATTTTATAATAACTTAATATAATATTTGTATTATTGATTTTAATGTATTCTAGGAATATATCTTCCTTAAAAAAAAAATTCTTATAAGATTTTTCCATGTGAGTTTGAATACTTTACTATTATGAATTCAAATATACTGAAACCATATCTTAAAAAAAATGTTTTTTTTATTAATTTATTTTTTCTCCTGGTACTCCAATGAATGTTCTCTCTGTAAGAATATAAGGGAGCCATTCTATTTCGGACGCCTAAAGGATTATTGGGAATCGCTTGGGAAGCTAGTGGGCTCGGACTTTATTATAGAATGATGAGCATTGGTCGATCCAGGATTTTCTTCTGAGAGTCTAAGGCACTGTAACTTAAGTTAGATAGGCAGGGATCTTTAAGCTTTGTGAGATTCAATAATATTTACTTTATTCATATATTGACGCGGGTAACATTTCTTATAGAAAACTGTTAAATAATTAATTTTGTGTAACTCATATTTATTAGTTAGTGAAAAAAAAAACTCGAACGTCGGAAAAGCCACGTATAATTTATGTCTATCGGAATTTTTAATTTTTGTATAAATGTCTTATATATAGAATTTAATTATCTTTTAAATGAGAAACTGTGTCATAAAAGTTATACATTTTGAGTTATGTGTAAATAAAGTTTTCTCTTTTTTGATGGATATATTTTTTTATTTATTTAATACCAGATCGACCTGGTGGGCCCTTACATGGTCAATGTAAGAGAGACATTTTTTCTTTAACAATTGATTGTGAGGGGTATAGTCTCATACAAAAGACACCCCTAACTATATATATTTTCTAAAAAAAAAAAAAATTAAGATAAAATAAATAGATTACAATAATAATTCTTAATAAAAGATAAGAGTAAAGTTGATAACAAAAACAACAATGACATTTATGGATTTAACAAAATATATTTTCTTGATATAGATGTATCGTAACGACAAAAAATTATCTTTGAGAAATGATATATAAAGATAGTTTTAAAGTTTGTAATATCCTCTTCTCACCGAATCCCAAACCTGGACCAGAACTGACGAACAAAAATCGC
>NW_027111006.1:629057-669155 GCF_000696795.3 Halyomorpha halys | reverse complement strand
CTCTACACGCCTGTAACACTCCAATTTAACTTAGATCAGATTTACTAAATGTATTATAATGTACAGTTGTAAATAGCAATAAATAAATATTAAAAAAAAGTTTATAATCTTTGTAGAATTTACACATCCGATTTTTACATATTTTTTTATTGTATAAAGTCGGGGTTGAGACTCCTATTTTTTCGTGCCTCCCTTAGCAGCGTATCCTGAGAGACCATGAAGACGCTACGATTGTTAAGTTATCAAACGAAATTATCTATCGTTGCATGGAAGACAAAAGTTGAATACCACCACGGCAGATTCCTGAACTAGCTGCCCAGCTCTGAGGGAGGCATAACCCTTTTAAACATTCTGAAGGGAATTTTCAAGGTATTACATCCACCGACGAACGAAACATCAGGACAGAAAAGCGGCTATAAGACCCAGGACGTAACCGAGACTGGGGATAGGTCACACAAGATAAGCCACTATAATATGACTTAACTAAGACCCCATCGTATAGCTTTTCATTTATAATAGAATCTACTATATCTATAACACCGTAACCAATAGATTACCCCTCCAGGGATTAAGATAAATAAATATGTTAACCATTGAGACAAATGTCTCTTGATTTCAGACTAGCTTTTCCACTCAATTGATTTTATTGTTGCATACAATCAGGGTTCCTGCAGTAAAATACGGAGCAGGGTCTGATGTAAACAATATTTTTTTTATTTTTCAGGAGTTTATAATAATCAGTATTGTATTTGAAATAATTTACTCTGCTATGTTTTTATGAACCTAGAATCAATCATACGACTAACTAAACGTAGCCTATCTTTTTCCGAGTGAGTGGTGTATTGAATAATATAGTCCTTAATTTCGGGTCACAGTATCTTCTTTTTTGCTTTAGATAAAATTTCATACTGTTAAACCTTGTTGGAGCGTAAAATCTGGACGTTGAAAGTAAAAAGGTTTCATTATATTGCAGATTAGTGATAGGCAAGCCTGGTGGAAAGATATGATACTCATGAACAAAACAAAAACATTTCCGGCTCTTTAATAAAACCCGCGAATAGTAGGTTAAATTCATCATCTCTCATTAGTGATGCTATTCCGAGAATAAAAGAGATTAATAAAAAATGTGTGGAAGGGGCGAAACAATTAAGATACGAGATAATGTGGGACGAGTGTTCATTGTCACCGAGCGAGGCCCACCTACACGAGTGTCCCAAGCACATTACTCTGCCGTCTGTCAACTACACTCTTCGGTCCTATCAACTTGCGTAACATTTCTTTTTTTTTTGTACGTTCGGACAGTGTAGCTTATTTAAATTAAAGGATTATTATGCACATATTAAGACTATTTTCAATTGCTCCTAAAAACACATATGTAAATATATTCCGTAAGGTGAAATGAAATTTTAAAAAAAATGTATTTTTTCATACCAAAATATTCATCATTCTAGTTGAAACGATAAAAAATGATAAATGATATTTACCTTTTATGCTACTAATACGTTATAAAACATTTAATATAAGTTCCTCTGTATTTGTATTCTCTAAAAGCTTTACAATTAGGTTGGATGATCCTGTCACAGCTTTTGATAAACAGTGTTGTAACTAAATCATAAATAATTAGAACTATTATTAAAATATTATTTCATAAATAGCTTCGAAAATTCGTAAACAAAACAAAATAAAATATTTATCAATTAATTAATTTAATATCCAAAATAGTCTCAACACTATATATTTATTTATTTGTCCAACGTTTCGGCCCGTCCCGGTATTTTTTTTTTTTTTTTAACTTTTGATACATAAGGAAGATTTTGTCAGAAATCATTTATGAACCGTCCAATTGTTTCATATGTATAGCATAGAGCATAAATAGACTGTATAGCTATTTGAAAAAAATAAGAATTAATAGTATGAAAACAAAATTTTTTTTTATTTAATATTTATTTATTGCTATTTACAATAGCAACAATGTACATTATAATACATTTAGTAAATCTGATCTAAGTTAAATTGGAGTGTTACCGGCGTGTAGAGAATCTACCCATTGGTAGCATTCTAATGACATTTTACATTAGCTGGTCTCGTGGCCATCTTCTTTTCAGGCGCCTCGGAGGATTGTCAGGAATGGAAGAGGATGCAAGATTAGAAACTAGGGGGTTTGAGTGGTTAGAGAGTTTATAATGGAAGGAGTGATATCTGGTTCGCGCTAGATCGGTTACATAGGGAACATTAAGGTCTTTATGTACGATTTTATTTGTGGCAAAGTAAGGAGCATTGAGGATTTTACGAAGGATTTTGGATTGTAAGGATTGAATACGAGAGGAATGAGCCCCAAAGCTCAACTCCATATGTCCAGATTGGCCTTATTACAGTCATGTAGATCAGTCTTTTGTAATGTGTTGGAAGTTTAGACCGTTTGTCTAGTAAGTGCTGTAATAGTCTAAATCAACGTGCAGTTTCCTGTATTTTCAGTCTGGTGTGAGGATTCCAGGTTAATCGTTTGTCCAAATGTAGTCCAAGGTAGCGGATCTGTTCGACAGGGGTAAGAGTAACATCATTAAATGAAACTGTAGGGCAGTCAGTAGGTTTACGACGGTAAAGGTGATTTGATGGGATTTGTTGGAATTTTTCTTAATCTCTAATTACGACACCAATCTTCGAGGGCTGTGATATGGAATTGGAGATTTAGTATGAATAAATAAAAAAATAATTTTATTCCGGGACATATGTTCTCTAAGAATAAATGTGGTTCATACATTAAGATTTTTATATTGCAAACATTTACAAGTTTCCAGTAAGTAAAAAGAAATTACATTGGGATCTTGGCTTGACTACTGTTTATAATGCTAATCAATATATCCCTATTTATTTGTTTACAATGATGCGGAGGTTTTGTTATACAATAAGTGAATGAATGGGTGTTGTTTAAAGGCAAGAATGGATGAGGATTGGCGAATAGAGATGGGAAGAGAATTCAAGAAGGAGGTTGCACGTATGACAAAGGATTTGATGAAGAAGGCGTTTCTATAGGAGGGCATATATAAATCAATCGGTTGGGATCTGGTGTTTATTGAGTGGATGGATGAACGAAGAGTGAGGAGATCAAGAATATTGGTAGGTTTTTTGATTTTAAGAACTTCCAATAGGAAAACACCGAGGAGGTAGTGCCTTTGGGAGGTTGGATAGACCCACTTCAACTCGGTATACCAGCGGGAGACTTGAGTGCGTCTTGGAAACCCAAAGATAAATCTTACAAAGCAATTCATGCATGAGTCTCTTTAGTCTCAACTCTAGTTCTGTAGATAGCCCTTCATATACCAAGGAACCGTAGTCGAAGTGGGGGAAGACGAAAGAGGATACTAGGAGATTACGGGTGTTCTAAAGAATGGAATTACGGAATTGTTCGAGTACAATTATGGATTTTCGTATGATTTGGGAAATGCGATTATTCCAGGAGAGGAGTTGGTCGAAGGATAGTAATAAATAGTAGAGCATAGAATTCATACTAAAATAAAATAACTCTAAAAAAATATTTTTTGGACTTGGATTCGTGACTTCATACATTTTTACCGAAGAAAAGTAGAAGAGAAATTTGTAATATGAATACCATTTTTCAAAATTACAAAGATTCAGTTTATTGAAGTATGAATGAGATTTTGATTTGAGTTTTAAAAAATAAAATAAAAATTTGTTGTACAGTATCACAAAGATATGTTAGGTATAGTTGGCTCGCGGCGAAATAGTCGAAAGGTCTGGTGAGTTACATCATAGTTAGATAGATTTGCTAAATAACATACTTATAATAGAAAATCTGCATCAGTGGGGTCGGCCTTAATTTTTAACTGAATTATGATCAGCAAAAAAAAAATTATTCAAATAAATAATTTGGTCGATCTGGAATTAAAAAAAGAAGTGATGCATTGGAAAGATAGGAACGTCGGCACTTCCAGAATGAGGGAGATATCAAGGAGAAGAAAGAGTTCTAGAAGTATGAAGTATTTAGTTAGGTTAGACAAGTAAACGATGAGTGTATGTAGCCGAATTTCAATCTAATAAATTATAGTCACATCATGTTCTTGTGTGTTAGTCAGATTTTGAAAATTGGAAGGGAAGAGATTTTAGGATTGAAATAAATAGGCAACTAAAAAAAAATGTAACACGCACAAAGAAAACTATTCCGTCTCTGTTGGAAAAGTTATACCCAAGCCCCTTTCACAATTTAGGGGCTTACTCTATAGCTTTCATTAATGCATTTATCGCACCTTTTAACAAAAGATAAAAACGAGAACAATAGATGGGCAAGGTTCCAAAAGCTGGTAGTGAGCTAGGATTATCAACAAAGAAATAGAGAAATAGATCATTAATGTAAAAGAACAAACAAAAACGGGGTAGAATCTTTGTGTATATACTTCACTAACATATTGTAATTACATTCCTAAATACCTGTATCTTTCTCTGTTTAAATAAATACAGGTGCATTGAATATTTTCTTTTGAATTTGGAATTATACCCGTGGCTTTTATCCCTTAAAATTTTTCTGAATTTTTCGTTTAGCAGTTCTCATAATTATAAGTTCATTATAGTTATAATAATGGAAAATTTTATCATTTTAGTCCTTAGTTCCGAAGTTCTGATCTAGCTTCAATCAAACATTACAGTCTCTGAGATAATATCAGCATTACATAGATTGGAATTTTTGCTGACATTTATAAAAATAATAATGTTTTCAGATTCTTGAGGGCTTTTTTTTTAGAAGAAACCCTATGAATTAATTAATTAACCCTGTTTTAACCATACTCACAGATTCTATAACTAAGGATGAGTTTGAAATTCTAAAATCTTCCGGAGTTTTATTTCACATTACCTAAGCGGATGTTGGTATTTCACTTCCTATCGCAGGGAAGGATAGGTTTATATTCATGCAGAAAAAGAAAATATTTTTTGGTCCTACAAATCAAAAATTTTCTCTTACATCTTAGAGATTTGAAAACATTTGATTACGTTTAAGGCACAAGGTACAAATTTGGTTCCAAATTTATCTTTAGTTGCCAAAACACCTGCTACCATTAATCTGACTTTATGACAGTTTCAGAGACTGTGGTGGATGGTACCTAAGTTATGGCCTGTCAGTTGTACGATGTTAGCCAACAGAGGGCCACGCTTTCGCGTAACTGGTGCCGAAATCACTGAGCGAGTTGGTGGATTGAAAAATTTGTCTTCTTCTGTTTTCCTTTTCGCTAATCTACTCTCTTGCTGTTCTTTGTCATACTAAATAAGCATTTAAAGATGGTATTGGCGGGAGCATATATAAATGCACAATAACGAATGAAAATTTACTCGGCAAATTCATAGGACCTTCGGAAGACAATTTGTATTTAGGAAGGTACTGACTTATAGTCAATAGAAGTAAAGGTAGCGGAAGACCTATCGAACTAAGGGTATGCGGGCTTGTTGAAGACGGCCCTGTATGTAGGATCAAGAGGAGTATCTTGAACCAAATTTTTTTAAATAAGTAAGATATTAAGAAGTAAATAATATTTTATATTAATATTAAAAAGTAAACTTAATAATTTTTAACATGATCGTATCCGTATTGGACGGATCCGTAGCAACCTTCTATAATTACTTTAATTATATAACCATTTAATTAATAATACAGATTTAGGTACAACAACAAATAATAACTAATCGTCTACAACGTAACTTTACATCTGACCTTCACATGCCGGCTGTTTGTGTTGATGAACTAATACTCTTTTGTAAATATTTTGCATGGCATCAACAATATGTCCGATAACGCACGTAGAGAAGTACGTGGAGCTAGGCGAGAAATTTTTGGTCTAAATATAGAATTATATATCACGTTTGGTGGAGGTGCCGTTGCTCCCCTAATGTCTAATATGATATTTTCCACTGGTAGTGTCATATCTAGTGATCGTTGTTAATATTCATGAGTTAATTATATGAAAATAAAAAAAAGTTTAGAAGAATTTTTAAAATAACAATATAATTAATAACATTAACAGTTTATATGATATCCTGCAGAACATGAAATCTTTCCTATTCTAATTAGAGAAATGTTATTTATATTTATATGAGAAACTTTATTTATATTTAATAGAAATTGTAAATATAATTTTGCTTTATTTATATTTAATAGAAATTGTGAATGTAATTTTGCTTTATTTTCTAATTGGAATAAGAGAATAGCAGTTATTTTTTTGTAATATACAACTAGATAGCACCACTGTCATCTTTATCCGGAAAAATTATACTTCCAGTAATTTATGATCTTTTGCGGACAACTTCATTTCCTCATTTTATTTTTCTCTCTAATGCTCTGAAATTGTCTCGGGGAGTTAACATCATGATGGCACAGATTTTTTTTTTGTCACATCTACATTTCATTTACATTTATATAGATACTATGAACTTAATATTAATGATTAATTTACATCTTCTTGAAACTAGTCAGGGTAAACAAATAAACTTAAAAAACCATAGCATGAGAGCCAAGATAAAATGGTTAAGATAAGGCTATGGGAATCATTCAACCCTTTAGGTATTAAAAGCGAATAATAATTGTAAGTTCATCAGATCATCGTAGGGTGACTTGTGATAAAAGAATCGGCCCTGCAATTTTAGAGAAAAGTTACGAGCGGTATATGGCGGACGGACGGATTTTTGTTTTTATTCGATTTTTGATTCCTTGAATACCTTAAAATGTTTGTGGTGTTAATCTTGTTGTTTTGTTCAATTGCAAAGATTCATTATTGGAAATAATAAACAAAAAAAAATCTTAATATTAACAAAAAAAAACAACATAATATTTATTTAATCGTTCCACTTCGTACCGGTAAATATTATTATCACCTACTAATTAATATTAACGTAAGTTGTATTAATTATTGTAGTAATTTAGTTGTTGATAAATTTCGATGACTGTGTTGGTTTGTAGAATGTTCACTGTCATTCGATTGATCAAGATTAATGATTGATATGTCGTATCAAAGGATAGAGATTCATTTATGTTCCAATATTTAAATGATAAAACTAGTGTTGAGAAAATTCCGTGTGGTCTGGAACTAGCTAAACATATTAAAGAAGAAGTGTTTATTTTTTTTTTTAATAATTTATTTATTGTTATTTACAACTGTATACACCTATATACAACAAGTAAATTTGCTGTAGATGACATAGTGACATGATAAAAACATGTGGAGAATCTCCCCACTGATAGAACTCCAATAACATTTCTAGAGGAGAAGATCTCGAGGCCATCTTCTTTTCAGAGGCCTTGGAGTATTATTAGGTAATGAAGGAGAAGCCAGGTTAGGAACAAGTGGATTTGGGTGGTTGAGAAGTTTATTATGGAAGGAACGGTATCTGGTTCTGGCCAAATTGGCAACACATGGAACATTGAGGTCCTGATGGATGACTTGATTTGTGACAAAGTAAGGAGCATTAAGGATCTAACGAAGGATTTTGGACTGTAAGAATTGGATTCTTGAGGAATTTGATGGTTTAGTGGAGCCCCAAAGCTCAACTCCGTATGTCCAGATAGGCCTTATAATAGTCGTGTAGATCAGTCTTTTGTAATGGATTGGCAATTTAGACCGTTAGTCTAGTAAATGTTGCAATATTCGAGCAGTTTCTTGTCTTTTTAGTCTTGTATGAGGATTCCAAGTCAGTCGTTTGTCGAGATGTAGTCCTAGCTTATTTTAAAATTTGAATATTTGTGAACAAAAAAAAAATTAAACTTCAAATTTTGTTCAACTGTACCGTTATCCTCTCTAATACTCTAGGTATATAAAACTAGGTTTCCTATATAAGATTCATCATCGAATTCCACTTAAGGTCTTTAATGCCGCATGATGGAATCTGTTGTTAGTGGTTCCTTCCTTTTTATTAAATGCATTTTTAAGTTCATTTCGAACAGTAGTGACCATGGTTTATAATAGGGAAAATTACCACAATAGCAAAGACAGACAGTTATTTTCATCTGTAGTGGATATGATGAAATCAATTGGTATCAACTATTTTACTGTACATTTCTTCTGATGAAAGGACGTAAGAAGCGATGCTTTGTTAAGCACCACAACGGACTTCAGAGGATCAGACTAAGAGGATCAGAAAGCGGAAATTGACAAAGTCGAGGACCACTTATAAGAGTGCGGTTGTCAAAGATAAACTGTGTTATTAACAATTATTCAAGGAATGGAGGCTACGAAGAATGTAACTTGTGAATAACATTTTTCTTACTTAATACTTGTTTATCATGATCAAAGATCAATTTTTTTTAAACTAATACCCAAATTAAAGAAATGTACTTTCCTTTTTTACCCAATTGAAGGTCTGAGGAGCTTTGAACAATCTTTAGTGACTGACATTTTCCTGAACTCATCTTCTTAAATGAGCCCAAAGAAAGCGATGAGTCTAGAACCTTTAGAGCAAACAACTATCAATTCTCATTAAGTACACAAATTCCGGTGTTTACAATGAACAATTTAGCTAAGTGTGACTAATGAGTGTGTATGAGAGGAAGTTGTAGAAGATGAATGAATAAAAGCGATTTAATGGTAATTTATGACTCCCTGACATACACTGTTGATTTCTCCTCTAGATTTCTAAATTCTATTTTATTCAACTAGCATTTAAAGAAAATCAGAGTTCATTTTAACTTTAATCTGTATGATCGTTCTGATGTGTAATTGCAATTGCTATGATCGTTTATAAAATTGTGTATGTACATAAACTACATTATTTCTAATTTTTTTAAAATAGTGACCTTTAAAATTATCAGAAATATCAAAAAACGTAATTTTACAAACATAATTTGTAAAGTTCGAATGAATTATGTTGAATAATTATAGGTTTTTATAAACATTTTTTAAAGATCAACAAAGATTAAAAAAATTCAATTGCATCAAAAATCCCGATTTCTGTATCTTGATTACAAGGATGCAATTCCTATATAATAATAAAAATATATAATAATAAAAATTATTCTTTTAAGACTTTATATTATGGAAATCCCTCTCTCTATCTTTTTCACAAACGAGTGTGTGTTTGCATACAAATTTTCGTTATTCTTGCCTGTAAAAAAATTAAAAATTCCAAAGAAAAAAAAACTATGTAATACCACACTATTTTTGTATTATTGTTTATGATTAAAATATATTATAAAATCATACATAAAGACCTTAATGTTCCCTATGTAACCGATCTAGCCCGAACCAGATATCACTCTTTCTATTATAAACTCTCTAACCTCTCTAACCCCCTAGTTTCTAATCTTGCATCCTCTTCCATTCCTGACAATCCTCCGAGGCGCCTGAAAAGAAGATGGCCACGAGACCAGCTAATGTCAAATGTCATTAGAGTGCTACCAATGGGTAGTTTCTCTACACGCCTGTAACACTCCAATTTAACTTAGATCAGATTTACTAAATGTATTATAATGTACAGTTGTAAATAGCAATAAATAAATATTTAAAAAAAAATATTATTTTTCGGGTTCGTTTTTGTTATTTTCCTCAGTAATGTTTATCGTGGTTGTTTAGCAGGGGAATTTTTATTTACCTTCGATTTTGGGGCTTATTTCATTTTGAGGAAGGGCTTTTAACTGCTAATGTATTAAAAGGTTTCTGCTTGGCGGTATGTTACTTAGTAAACTCAACTTGACATCTTTTCTTATAACCCGATTTAAGAAAATTATTTTGTGGCATAATCAATTGTTTTAATTTTGTCAATTTAACTTTATTATGTTTTTTAAGTATATTAAATAGTGTTTTAATCGTGTAATGCATGCATACAATATATTGGCGTAAAATCTAAAATAGCTTTTAATCTAAGGTAGATATTACATTAAGTCCCGGTTACAAATAAGGCACTCCGGCCATTTTTTATTATAATGCAGGTTTCTAAATTCTATGGAAATATATAATATACCTAAGCTGAATCCGGAATTATACATAATTAGTAAAATTCCGTAATATTGGTCTTCAGTTGTATAATGAGTGTCGTAAAAATTACTATAACAGGTAATAGCTATATAATGAATTCATTTATTTCTGTCCAAATAATTATGATAAATAAATGTGTTGCTTATACTCTCATAGCTTGTAATGTCTAGAATAAGTTACACTTATTGTAATTTACCGCTATGTGATTTGTATTTTTGTGAATATACATTATTATACCAGGGGTTCAAATCGAGGCCTACTAATGAAATACCAAAGGAGTGAAATTCTTTTGATTAATGCTCGAAAATTTTTAGGTTAAATTAAACATTAAAAGTGACAATAAGAAATTGTTGTGTGTTTAAAAGTTCTTTATAATCATCCTTCTTTTATATTTCAATCGCTATTGAAGTTTCTGAAAGCCGTTTATTATAGTTACTAGTAACATGACCTGTATGATATTCTAACAAGAAGGTAGTAAAATTCATTTTAAAATATCAAAATTTTTATTTATTAAATGTCGGCCCTATTCAAAACTCCTGTACCTAATAATACCTGCAACTTTAATATTGAAAAATATTTTTAAAAACCAAACATCATGGCCCTCTTGTTTGAATGGTCGTGTTTAATTTCCTTGTTTTGATTAGCTTGCTTCCGATTTCTCATTTCGCTCCATTCGAATCAAACTGTTGCCTTTTATTACGCAAACTGTACACGGAAGTTATACAGTTATCGTATCAGGTGATTCCATCCTGTCTTCCCAAAGAAATTTAAAGTTCATCATAATCGGATTCAATTTTTTTAACATTATATTTAAGGAAATAACAAAATGATATAATTAATTGGCAAAACATCAATTTCATTTAGAATTCAAGTACTACAAAACTTTGTGAATATGAGTATTATAAACTTATGATACAAAAGTGATGATTAACAAAAATTCTAAACATATCAAATGTAGGAATTCCTTATTTACTCGAAATTTATCTAAGTATTATTTGACTGGGTTTCAAATGCAAATATCCTTGAATTCGTGTGAAAAGGAGTTAATTAGTGGACCCTGTTGAATGGAATTCAATAATTCTGAATACTCGTTATTCTCAACACAATTGAATTTACAATTAGAAATGGTCAATTTCGAGAAAACAATTTTTCATCAATTTGTTTACTTTTAATTTGATCTAATCTTCACTATTACAGGTATTATATGATTTAGGTTATTCATTTTCAAATTAATAAATCTGAACATCTCAAAACATGGAATATTACTAATCCAATCATTTTTATACATTAGGTCCGTTCTCCTTCATTTCAGTCAATAATACATTTTCACTGTATCATACCTTTGCCGGACTGCTGCAGAGATACTGTTTAAATCAAATATCATTTAATTTAATCATTAATGACTATTTGAATTTAAAAAAAAATTAATTTAGCCCTCTTTGCCCATGACACAGTATCCTCATCTTATCAACTTGATTCAATAGCAATAACAATAGACACAAAGAAACCTTTAAAAAATTTTAGGTAACATAAAACAAGGGGATTACATTAAAACATTGACAAACGCCATCATTTTCACAAAACGGCGGCCTAGTGTCAAACATTATTGTTAAGTATAGTCTTATGCCTATTGCCAAATCGGTTAATTAATTATGAATTTGTGTTTCCATATTCGGATATAAACTCAAAATTGTTCAACATAAATAAATTGATACTTTATAAAGTAACAATAGGAGCTATAATAACATAAGCATGTTTTATATGGAGCTTCACTAACTGATTCATTAAAAAAAAATATTGAATTGTATCGGAATTGTTAATAAATATTCATATTACACTCCAGTAACTAAAATGTAATTAGGACTTAATTCATCCCGTTTTCCAATTTCAGGCGCTTTTCAAATATTGCTCGATAAAACTATCCTTAGTCTCCTCTTCCCGTTTCAAGCAAACATTTCAAATGTGATATAGGGCTGTTCCCTGGGGGTCTTAGTGGGGCGGGTCCGTCCGGTAAGGATGGCTTTTTTTATGTTATGATCTCCTCTGTCAGATTGTGGCATGTCGCTCATCGTCCAACCTACTCGCTATAATTGTCTGTTTGAAAAGTAGATAAGTAAAGCATACAGTATACATGAATGCAAATATATAAGGCTACTATTGTTCCGACCCTGCTCAATGGTGCACCTCTACTGCAGCACCTCTTCAAAACAACACAACAAGAACTCCATTCTTCGGCGGATCGTCCGAGGCACTACATTGCAGAGGGCCAATAACAGTGCCATCCACCAAGAAAGGATCGCCGAGGAAAGGGGTTTAGTCACTGTCTAAACCCAATCATTCATCACTAGAAGAGAGGTCCCTTCCCACTCGTGACAACGCAGACGGCGAGTAAACCACAGTGCTCCCCTGCACACAGCAGATCTCAGAAACTACTTTAAAATGCCCTTCAGGCAAAGAATGGATTTTTGTTTACTTTTGTATATAATATGTATACATATGATGTTTAAAATAGTAATATTTATAAGGGTGAGAAAAAAAATCAATGAATACACCCCAGCGGAACGGTCCCTTCACGTCCCATTAATCCCATGGCGTAGCCATAGGCTATAGCTAGACTATGCCACCGTAGCTGGACACATATCATAACCTTATAATGCCAAAAGGCAATCAAAGGGAGAAGAAACAGTAATACATTTCATGTAATATATATGTATGAAATACTAATCTGTATTTTATTGAAGGGTACGAAAAAAGAAAGAAAAATACATGAATACGCGTAAATCGATCCATAACATCAGGTCTGATAAGAATGGTGTTCGTGACGAATATCCAATATTCAATCCAATATGTTCTTTATACATGTACAAAAAAGAGGCGTAATTCACCTTTCTTGATATATATGGTACTAAAGTTAGAGAAACGTTTCAAAAACTTTAATTAATTGTTTGCTTATATCATCTTTGATATTCAGAAGGATATATTTGATTTAATGTTTTCTAAAGAAGCTCTGAAAAAATTTCCTTACTTTCCTTGATGGAATAATTTCGTGAGAGAGAAAATGAAAAATGATAGAGAAAAATTACAATCGTTATTCATGTTTCTTTTTTCATTTTCATTTTCTCAATGTAATTAATGCTAAGAGATTCCACCTTTGGCTGTTTTCTTTTAGTTTATTATGGGAGCTTGATAGTATTATTCTTACAGTTATAATAGTAGATACGGTAGTATCTGCAGTACAGTCTTTTAATAAAACTAAGTTAATTATTTTGGTTGATTGTACTATTTTATTTCTTATGTATTTTTTTTTTGGAATTCATTATTCTATTTACTATTGAGCATTTCATAGCATTGTCATTCATGAATACATTATTTATACCTTAATATAAGTTAAATTAGTTACTGTTTCTAAAATCGGTATTTCGTAAAACGAGACAAAATTATCTCTAGCAGTATTCATGTACCATCATAGTTGTAAAATTTTCTTTATATTCCTTATTATATTAGAAATATATGAATGATGTACTCTTTAATAATCTGGCTCTTCGGGATAGCAATGCATTTACTTATTCCGATATTAATCAATCAAAAATATGGGAGGGTAAGTGAATTATTATCCGCAATATAGTTATAAAATTTTATGGTTTTCAAATTGGAAACTTACAAGTACATTATTTTCCGACATAGTCCCCTTGCTTTTCAACGCATTCGGTCCATCGTTGTACAAGCTTCATGATGCCCTCATAAAAGGTTTTGGGTTGAGCTGCTAGTCAGGCAGAAGCGGTGCATTCATTCATGGCTTCATCCGAGGTCGCTTTAGGACCCATCTTGCACAAAATTTCGAAACCCAAGTCTGTTGGGAATGATTTTGTAGGCAGAAGCGTGACTAATGTGCAGACGTTGTGTCACTTCGTCAATAGTTACTCGTCCGTCTTAGAGCACCATTTCACGTGAACGCTCAATGTTTTCTTTAATTATGGCGGTAAACGGTCGACGGTAGCACTTGCACGACCATTTTTTAATTTCTCAATCTATTCATAGACATTGCATTGTGGCAAAACACTGTTCCAGTACTGTACCGAAAGTCTTCCATGAATGTCATTCGGAAGATCCATATTATATGTATGGATATAATGCCATACATATGTGTATATATACAATTCCTGATACAATCCTGATACGCCTTCCAACCACAAAAAAGGAATCACTGAATGTTGCTCTTTGGTGCAAATAGAAAGCTCTGCTTAGCCATGATAGACAGCACGACAGCGATAACGAAACTAACCTAGCAGCTTGAAACTTGCATAGACATAACAAAAAATAAACAAAGCATGCGTTATCAACGCAAAACGGCAGTGCTACCAACATAAACAAACATATAACTAAATTGAGGATAAATATTTAATTGCCCTCTATCAATATTAATATTAAAAAATGAATATAAGGAAACTAAAAACCTGTTATAATATTTTTATGTGATCAGATTTGCTATAAAATTGATATAGGATACGCCCGATGAGAAATGAGTCTCATTGAATCTATTTACTGAAGGAAAACAAATGATTTCATGGATAACGAAACATTCCTGAATAACAACGAAAGTCTGAACGGCAAAGTTATTTATAAAGGCTGACTAAATTTCTTTTCCTGATGCCCCAATTTTTCACGAAACTTTTTTTCAATAAACTCCAATTAATTGAGGACTCTAATGAAGTTATTTATATACCTTGGTAATTAATAAAATTGCTAGTTTTGTCGGAGATTGATGACACAGGAGAAGGGATGTTTTACGATTTTCTTAAGCTCTGTAGTAGTTTAAGTGGTTAGTGAATTAAATACCTTTTAATATTCTAATGCCTAGGTTTATTTAATTATTTAAAAAGGTTTGCAGTCTATACTGACTATAGTCAAAATACTTCTTTTTGTGGTTTAAACAAGAAATAAAATAATATAAGTCTATATCCGGTGTCCCTGAATTCGTGCTCACTCCCCGTTACCTCAACTAACAATTTTTGGAATTTTGATTTCCACTGGGCCATAACAAAGGCATATTATCTATATTTCGTGGGTATTGTTAATTTTCTAATCAATCTCCAGCGTACTATCTCAGGATCTTCCAATATAATGTAGTATTTTTTTAAAAATGGATTCCGGTAGTATTATGAGATTTTAATACGAATTCATGACAATTTTTAAGGAATTTTAATGATTTGCGCATAAACAATGAAAAAACATATAGAACGAAATTAAAACCCGATTTTATTAACGAATCCGTCATCATAATTTTAATTTCCTCAGGAGTCTAAAATGGTTGTCATTATTATAAAAATTCAATCGGAAGGTACCTTGATTATAATGACAAATTCTGACAAGAACTTTAATTATGATGCAGTTTTTTTTATTTTAGAGTTTTAGATTTTTCACTTAAATCGTCTAAACTAGAAAAAAAATTATCAAACACTTTTGATTAATCACGTCTTCAGAACGCGTAGGATTAAAAAATGCCCGATGTGAATTCTCCTTTAATACTTATTTAATACGACTTATTTTTACTTATTTTTAATAAAAAAAATTCCAGAGTTACGTACTTTGGAGAATGTTAGAAAAAGGTAGTCTACATCCAACTTTATGACCCAGCAAACATGAAATAAAAACTACAACACTATTAGAGGTTGTGGGGAGGGACCTGTATACTGGGACACCGTTTATAATAAATTTATAATGTTATTGTCCTCTTTAAATTCAGAACATCTGAGAAATTGTAACCTTAAATCTCAATGACATAAAATGAGAGTACAGTACGCATTTGTTATATTTTATAATTATATATGACTATTTCTTTTTAATGAATTGATTATTAAAGAAGTTTGTGTCTTGATTTTTAAACAACAAACGACTAAGCTAGAATCCTCCCACAAGACTGAAAATACAGGAAACTGCACGTCGATTTCGACTAATAGAACACTTAGACAAACAGTCTAAACTTCCAATTCATTAAAAAAGACTCATATTCATGACAATTATAAGGCCTATCTGAACATACGAAGTTAGCTATGGGGCTCCACTAAACCTTCGAATTCCTCTCGGATCTAATCCTTACGATCAAAAATCTTTCGCAAAATCCTCTATGCTCCTTACTTTGTCACAAATAAAATCATCCATAAATATCTGAGTGTTCCATGTGTAACCGATCTAGCCCGAACCAGATCAATCCTTCCATTATAAACTCCCTAACTATGATGCTTCGTATTCTGTTCCTGACAATCCTCCGAGGGGCCCGAAAAGGAGAGGGCCTCGAGACCTTCTAGTGAAGAAATATGATTGGAGTGCTATCAATGGGTAGTTTCTCTATATATTTATATCAGTCTATTTTGATCTAATATTGAATTTACTTGATGTATTTTTATGTAAATACAGTTTTAAATGGCAATAAATAAATATAAAAAAAAGTTTTTTAAACAAAATAATTATGTGCTACTCAAAATATTTAGACATTTTTGAAGGAACACCTGATTTTCTGTTGCAATAAACCAGTAATACCAGAGTGTCGTGGGAGTATTACATACCGTATGCGCCTTACATCTCAAATTTAAACCCTAATAGGACGGATAAGTGGGATTATACTAGATGTTTATAAGATAACCTTATCCATTTGCTATGTTTTTTTCACCACCATTGCTTTTACTCTCAATGTATTGGATGAATGAAACAGTATTTTATTATTACAATAGATTAATAGTAATATTTCATTAATGATTTTATGCACAAAATGTAATGAAAAACTTTACTAGGTATGCTTCCGCTGCATATATTTCTTTAGACTGATTAAAGGCCTTTGACTCGGTTACATATGCGACATTATGTCAACAGTCTCTGACACTTTGAAATTCCTAAAAAGCTTTTTTCCAAAAAAGAGCATGTTTCTCTGCAACCGTACTATGGTAGTACGGGCGAAAAAAAAAAAAACTCAGCACAAATAGCACGAACACTAAACGTCTGGTTTTCCTCAAAGGACTTTTCTCTCTCCGGTCTCTTTGTTTTTTACACTCGTGGATGTGGCGATTGACATCGAATACTACAAGGGAAGCCTAACAGCTTCCATGTACATCAATAAATAAAATATAAGAAAAAAAATCCTAAGCCCCATGGATGCATGCGTGGGGTTGATATCGAGGGGTGGTGGGGAAACGGGTTGAGGGGACCTCTTTTTCTGCATTGGGAATGCATTTGAGAAGGGGCTGAGGTATTGGATATTTTTGAAAAGGGGGAAATTGTCGGTATCAGTCTAATGGTGATGGGGCTCACCAGGGTCTTTATAATGCATTGTTAATTATTTATAACGAATCTTATAAAATATTTTAAAAAATAATAAATTATATGAAAAAGTCAATTAAAATTTATTAATATATGAATTATTAATATATTCTTTTTTTTTATTTATTTAATGTAATTTATAACTGTACAAAATAATACAATAAGTAAATATGTTGTATGTTTCATATACACTTGCAAATCTTGGGAAGGAACCACCCATTGGTGGTACTTCAAACATCAATTTAAATTAGAAGGTCCCGTGGTCATCTTCTTTTCAGACGCCTCGGAGGATTATCAGGGATTGTTAAGGATGAAAGATTAAGAATTAATGGGTTAGGATGGTCAAGGAGTTTGGAATGAAAAGACGTATATCTGTTTTGGGCCAAATCTGCAACTAATGGGATACTAAGGTCTTTGTGAATGAGTTTATTTGTGACGTAATAAGGAGCATCAAGGTTTTTACGTAGGATTTTGGATTGTAAGGATTGGATGCGGGAGGTATTTGATGGTTTGGTGGAGCCCCAGAGCTCAATTT
Source organism: Halyomorpha halys (assembly GCF_000696795.3). NCBI lineage: Eukaryota > Metazoa > Arthropoda > Insecta > Hemiptera > Pentatomidae > Halyomorpha > Halyomorpha halys. Next base: position 651,341 of record NW_027111006.1, on the reverse strand, counting down.
CATATGTCCAAATTGGTCTGATTATCGTAGTGTATACTAATTTTTCGTAGTGAATGGGAAGTTTAGAGCGTTTGTCAAGTAAGTGTTGTAGCAATCGACATCTACGAGCAGTTTCTTGTCGTTTCAGTCTTGTGTGTGGATTCCAAGTAAGTCTCTTGTCAAGATGGAGTCCTAAGTATCGAATCTGTTCAACAGGCGTTAGTGGAGTATTTAGAAAGGATACTGAAGGACAGGAGGGCAGAGGTTTACGACGGAGAGTAAAGGTGATCTGGTGGGATTTGTCAGGATTTATTTTGATTCTCCAGTTTTGACACCATTCTTCAATAGATATTATGTGTGTCTGTAGTGTTTGTGATGCATTAGATGGATCGTTGTTTACAGACAGTATACATGTAATATATTCTTTAAAAAATAAGTGCATGCAAATTCAAACTAATATTATTTATTTGGAGAGACAAAATGCTTATTTTTTAACGTCGTCCAATAATTATTTTAATATATTTTTTGAGACTATATTCGCATTATTTGCATTCATATAAATGAAAATAAATTTCATAATTAAATATTTATATTATTAATATTAAAAACACCATAAATATTCTTATCTCAATACAAATACATTAGAACCAATGATTATAATAATAAGGAATAGAAGATAAGTTTATAATTTAGAAGCTAAAATGGCATTACCGTAACGATATAGTTGATAAATTACTGTGGTTCGTTTTATTTATTTTAGACATGAATTAAGAGTATGCTGATTTAATCATAATTCTGTAGTGAATTATTATATTTTATAAATAAATTAAATACACATATCAATGAAATCATATAAAAACTATGAAATTATTGAATTGAAAATAAGCTAATTTTAGTATAATATAAAAATTATAACTGAAAATTCATTTTTGTTAAAATAGATGAATAAAATAGCAATTATAGGAATTGGAATCATTAGAGATAATAATTTAATATTGTAAAATTTTGTTCTTAACCTTATCGTTTTCAGGTGTTAATATTTCAAAGTAGTCGTACATTAAAAAATGAATCAATATGTCGGCTCTCATTATATATTACAATCGTGTTCGGGATCTTTTTAATAATATTATTGTTGACTGCGGGATCGGGGATGCTCAGTGAGTAAGGCGCTGTGGTACTAAATCCCAGGACCGAGTTCGAATCCGGCTGCTGCAGAATAATACATATTCTGTTACTCTAGCTGTGAACTAGATGAGCCCTGTAGGTTTGACAAGCCCTTCTCTGCCCCACCGAGCCCCTAAGACTTGGAACTCCCTTAATTGGGGAAAAACCAAGCGGTTGAGAGTGGCCTTCAACATATCACCTCCTTGTATAACATTTGTTCAAGAAACAGTTCTTTGTTACAAAGCAAGAATTAAGAAGCAATATTATATACTATTACCGTTTGATATTGACCAATAAGAAAATCCGATATAAGTCACATAAATCTTTTGTGAGTAAATGAATAAATATCTCTCCTTACCTCATTAATCCCTGATCAACAATATTGACCTATTGATAAGTTTAGATTATACAAATTGCTTTTCTATAAAAAAAAAAATATTTGCCATTTTCTGCTTTATCACAGTCCTAATGTATAGTTTTGGTGTCAATGATTCTGTTAATTATTAAAAATTGTTATATATTTTTTTTGTAACATTCTTCATCTACTCAAGTAAATCTTTAGGGTCATTTATCATTAAACTTCGATATATTAAAGCAATATACTAACGAAGTCATGTTATTTGCGGCTGAAGCTCATACACGAATATACATTGGCTACTTAACAGAACTTTTGAATTAATATTTTAGGTTCTACGTCAGTAAATTAATTTTTTTTCTGGTCTCATTTGTAAGTGTGACGCACTCAAAGTAGCAAATGAAGAAATTGGTTTGGTAAACATATGTCAGAGGATCCACTCCCTCCTTTCTCTCTGTATCTCTCTTAAAGGTAACGAGCACTTCCAAAGGTCTAGTTAGTCATGGCACTGAAAGCATCTCAAAGACGTATTATTAACATCAAAACGACATTTTATTTCCTTTCCTTCTTCTCAGTCTTTTTAGAAAATAATTGTACGTTATACTAAAGATACCACACTCCGCGAGTAAAAAGGATCTGTTGACATGTTTTTCCAAAAATATGACAAAAACTCATGTTAATTATGTTTCAGGTGACTTGGGCTAAATCGATTTAAAACCTACTCTTCTCTTATATTTAATGAAATATAACTAAGAAGGAGAATATCAATAAAGTAATAAAATTAATTCAATCCTATATCACTTTATGCTAATAATCCGTATTTTCCTTAGACTTTTTAAATTTTTAAGTATATTATAAATATATAAGTATATAAGTATTAGTTAAAATTACTCAATCTTTTTGAGTTATATATGTTAATTTACGATATATTAATAATATAAATAATGAAATACATACTGCAATCTTAATGCCATAACAATTATATACATTATTTTATCATTATGTTTTTCTATTTATTTATTTTTCATACAGGTAGTTTGATTATGTTCATCTTGTATATTCTTTTGTTTGTATATATTTTAAGAGAGTTTTTTTTATTATTATTTTTTTATTTTATTTATTTTTTTCTCTTTTTTTATTTTATTTTATTTTATTTTTTATTTTAGTATGTATGAGATCATTCATCACTATTACCTATTGCCCACAACTGTGTAGATTGTAATATCTATCAATAAATAAATCTATCTATTAAAAAAAAAATGCCAAAACTTCCAAACTTCATTTTTTAAAACTAGAATTTATAGAGAATCTAAGTGATTTGATTATATGTTACTAGTGTTTAAAGCCAAAAGAGTGCTTTGAATATTCCATTGCCAAAAGAAATTCATATTGTTTTTTTTTTAATTCCTATGTTTTTGCTAATTTGTAGCTAGTTTTATATAATGAACATTTCTAATTGTTAATTGATTGAACCTTAAATCTTCAATCTGAGATAAAGATTATATTTTAATGGCTTTATGTTTTTATGTTTTTTAATACAAGATTTTATATTTGTAGAAATATTACATTACTTATATTCATTCTTTTACTGTAACTGTAAGTCAGCCCTGTGGGTTCGGGAGACATCCAGCCTCATAAAGTGGGTAGCTTTAATTTTTTTTTTACTAATAATACTTTTTATTTATTGATAGATATTACAATCTGTCACACAGTTGTGGGCAATAGTTAATACATTATCAATCATTGATAAATGATCTCATACATACTAACATAAAATTGAATAAATGAATAAAAAACACCAAAAAAAACCCTTTTAAAATATATACAAAAAGAAGAATAAACAAAATGAACATAATCAAACTATCTGCATGAATAAGAAATAAATGAAATCACATAATGATAAAATAATAGTCTCTAGTCATATTTACACTCTAATATACAATATTTACACAATCGACCTGAGGATCCCTGAGCCTACTCTATCCCCCACGTAGAGCAGAGCCCAAAAGATCCCAGCGCAACTGGTAGTGAGTCAGTGGAGGCTGAGCAAGTGCGCTAAAGCCGCAAACACTCAACTTGAGTGAAGAATCTGACCATTAGCCTTAATTGACGAAAAATTTGGCAGTCGAGCAAGATTTTTACCAAGTCACCTTGCACAACCGTTGGTCTAGTAACATTATTTCCTTGCAAAGTATTACACTCTTGACCCTTCATAGGTTGTAGCGGTATAGATTTATTTTCTATTTATGTATATGTATATTTAACAAAATAGTTTCGATGTTTTGATATATTTAATTTATAAATTCTTCTTAAATATTTTCTATTTTCTAAATATAAAGTCTATCGATCGATGTGAGTAAGAGAACGAAATCTATCTGAATTTCTTTTATATTGTAGTTATAATTATCAGATATGGGTAAAATATTACCAGTGCATCAACATCCTTAAGTAAGTGTTTTTATACACCATTATCATAGCTATGAAGTTAGGGGAAAGATATATTTGAAATTCATACATCGAAGTTTGAAATAGATTTTTAGAAATTCAATTACTTACTTTTTCAATTTTTTTTTTAGGCTTTCTATGATGAATCCTTTTTTTAAAAAATTATTTGTTAGTATCCATTTGAAAATAATATACCACTGTGTACTAATGTGAAGAATTTTTATTTATAATGACATACATATAGAATAAATAAAAATAATCTTTTAATGTCTTTGATCAGCAGTTTTTATGACGATTCTTAAACAAATTATACTTGATTAATATTACATTATCAGTGCAATATAGGTCTGGTACTCGGGTATTTTTATGTTATATATATATATATATATATATATATTCACATTTCTTGTTACTTGCTTATTAGTGCCCAAATTATTAATGCTGGATGTAGAGCATAATTTTATTTATTGGAAATTTCAAAAACATTAAAATATTGATTAAGATTTTTTACTCAAGGTTCGATGAAGTTATGATCCTTGTATTTATCCATCCCGTGCCGGAACTCTATCAAGAGCCGATAATAAAACCCTTAGACATCAAATTAGTCTCCTTCCCAGGGGAGAACCACTGACTGATATATCTTTGTCCCTTTACGTGCGCGTGAGTTCATAATATTCCTTATGTGTAAACTTAGATTCAGGGGTGATCTATTGTAAATATATATATATATATATAATACAATACTATATGTCTGCATAGTATTTAAATATTATAAAATATGATTGTTATGGAGCATATTGAGTTTTTCTGTACTTCGGAGGTAAAATACATTACGTTACATTTTTCAAACTTTACAAGATAACACTTTAACAGATGCTGCCTGCCGAATAAATGTAAATATGTAATAGTATACTAATTATTGTTGTACGATATAGTTATCTATGTTCTGGGTAAGTAAAATCAGTTCAAAATAATCTATCTACTTCAAAAAAAAAAAAAAAAAGTCCATGAAAACATATTCCGGCTGTAATGAGTTCCTCAGATACATACCCATTCAAGGGTTGAGGTTTCCTGATCCACTCGCAAATATAAAACTTTATGAACAATTTGTTTCGGTCTTCATTTCGCTCTTTGTCTAGTCCTGTCCGAAGTATACTGCCTTTGTACCCACGTGTACGCATGATATTGGATATGTCAGAGTGAGACGTAAATCTCTTATATTATGTCCACTAATAAAGGAAGATTTCTTCTTTCTTTTCTTGTGTTTAAAATTTACTGTTATTTTTTTCTTCCGGGTTTTCAAGCTGCTACTATTTTATTAACGTTTGTGTATGTTAGTATGGTTTCTTTCTCATCACCAAAAATCTGCTAAAATAATACTAATTTATTATATATATAATTTATAACGTGTAATACTAAAATAATAGTTTAGATTACTTTTTTCTTGACATTGATATTTTGTCTGAAACTAAAATACTTCTTTGCTGTATTCTTAGCCAACAAAATACATTTCTTAAGCATAACATCCAGATCAAAACGTTAAATGAGATGAGGTGCACTTCTCCCGATAATTTCATAATTATTAAGGTAAAACATATCTTTCAAAAACGACAATTAATTGAAATTACTATTTAAATATTTTAATTTAGTTGGAAAATTCGGTAACGATTTTATATTTTATAACAAATAGCTGTGACAACGTTCCTGCTCACTCCGTTGATTGCTATTACTTATAAATTAAATTTTGCAGAATTATTTTGGAAAAACAATTAAAGATTCTATATCAGCTATAGATATAGTGTATTGACTATCTACTCAAGTGATGAAAACGTGGATGAGAAAAATACCAGGAACCAGGACTTTCAAGCGACTCTGTGTTTACAATGGAATGACTCATTTCCAGATAGTTTGTAAGTTTTTTTTACATCAAAGGGTCCTGTGATAACCCGCCCTCTGTGTAAAGGGTGGGATAATTTGAATGACCCTCTGAGGGCGTGACAGAATTAATGATGATGGATTTACTGTCGTACGCGATCAACGTGAAACTGTTTTATTATTATGTGTATCTCAGCACCCCATCATATTATCTGAGTCTTAATTTGATTAATGAAAGCGTTGTTCTCAATTGAAATGAAATGTTTGAAGCCAAATATTTGCTTGTTAATGTGTAAATTAAGTAACACAAAGAAAATCAAGTTGTCCAATTTTTTTATTTTATGGAATAGTTTTTTTTATTTTCAAATCCTCTTTATTTATATATAATTACAATTACAAATATATGATAATATATAGTATATATACAAATTACATTCTGTATGATGAATAATTCATATCACAGACCTGTACTGATTCTATGGAATAGTTGAATAGTATCTTACGTATATTAGTTTAGTTGATTATTTAAATGATCTTGGAAGTACACATTTACCCGATTACCCGATAAATTGAGGAGGAATTTCAAAGCTGTAAAAAAGTTTTCTTCAAATTTCTTATCACAAAAAAAGGTTAAATTAAGAACAACTTTAATTTTATTAATTTTTTCTTAATTTACTATTTCGCTTTGTAATGAGCATTTTACTTTAAAGTAGTATTTAATTCCTTCCACATTGATCAAATTACATAACAGCCAAAAAAATCACCATCGAGTACATTTGTACTTATTGCTACATATTTCTATCACCCAACAAACACTAAGGACATTTTTGTACCAATGTGAAATAAAAATAAAATACCATTCTGAACATTAAGATAATTGGAAGTACCTATTACCTATATACCATTTTAAGGGAAAGGTTAAAGTTGTTCGGATATGTGTGCGCTTCTCTCATAGAAAAATAGAAAAGTGCTTCCCACTCGAAATCTTAGTGGAAATACTACATACGGAAAAGTCAGGTTAGATTACTATAAGCCGCATAAAGGTCATTGTCCTGAATAGCGATTATGGGCTGTTGAGAACAACACAAAGGATAATGTCATGGCTCCAGATACAACTGTCAATCAGTTACAAATGTTGCAGCTCACCCAAAGTTAAGGCCAACCAAGAGGTGAATCTGTCCGTTGCAGAATAATAGCTATTATCAATTTTAAGAAATATCTCGCTGGTCCAGTTCAGCAGTGCAGCACCTCAAAAAATGGTTATTCTTAGATATGCATGTAATCTCAGTACTAAGGGTAACATCTATAAAAATCAAAACTGTAAAACCTCGAAATATTTTTTTTTACTTAGATTTTATTACCTATGTTTTGCTATGATCCTATATTTTACTTTCTAGATCTCACCTTTACTGTTAAGATTACATGCACATCTCAAAATTATCATGTTTTGAGATGTTACAGTGTTGAACTGGGACCTCCTGGATATGTGAGGTTTGACTTAAAATCTTTAATCTTGTTTAGAATTCGGCCTTTTTGAGTGAGTTAATACAGGTATATATGATTAAAAGAATACACCACTTCTTTTAAGGAAACTTTTCGACTGGAAAAGTTACAAAAAAGATATGAAACGAAGAATAAAGTATTCGCCAAAGGAATCGGTAGCATAAAGTTTTGTAGGATGATATCTGGTATTCAAAGAGTCGACGTAAGATGAGAAGATCGATAATATGAGAAGGTTTTTAGAAACAGTAAAGATAGACTCACTGACTGTATCAGAATTTTATTACAGCCACCCATTACAGCTTGTATTTTTCTATGAAACTGTTCACCGTGAAAGCCAATTTTTGACACATCTAATCCAACACAAATTTGAAATACTGTGATGGATGAAAGTGTAATTGGCTTCAATTTTTTTTATTTCAAGGGTGTAAATATATGCGATGGTAGGATTGCGATCGTATCTAATCAATCACGATTGATTTAATACGCCAGTTTGCATGGTATTATGATTTTGATGATAAGGGTATGAAATATTTGTATAAAATCTCAACAATTAATTAGTGAAGGAGTTTTAAGTTTGGTATAAGGTAATAAAAAATGTTATGTTAGCCAATAAACTACAAACTAATCTTTGCATCTATTGAGTGACCAAATTGTTGTTGTTGATTGTTGTTTATAGGCGTAAAACCATCTGATCATCAACGCCTATAGCATGATAAAAGTAAAAAAAAAAAATTAATTAATTTAAAAAAATAAAAATCTAAAAGGAGTTATAATTTATAAAGAAGGCGATGTGCTTTTAAGAATTCAAACACTAATGTAATTTTAGCTTCCTCATCTGTGAGAGCTTCTGATAAATTTGGGATCAGTCCTATCCTGTTTATTGTTGGAAAATAGTGAGTACATTCTTCAAAAATATGTCTAATCGTAAGAAGGGACTGACAATATTTGCACGTTGGAGGTGGCAGTTTTCTGATCAGACTCAAGCGGGTTAGAACAACTTCCTCCATGCGGCTGTTGCGGTAGGATGTTAACCATGGTTTTACTGATCGTTTTATTTCTTTTAATTTACTCGGAGAGCTTTCACCCCACTTCGCCTGCCATTTTTCTAATATTTGTAATTTAAGGGGTGTACTGAGTTACCAAATAGTTATGGCCATTGCAGTAATAAAAATTATATAATAACGTATACTACGTCTGGTTAGTATACGTTATTATATAATTTTTATTACTCGTTGAAGGATTCATCTATTTGCGTTGAAATCAGAAAAGATTAATGTTTTATCAGTATATGATTATTAAAACATTATTTTATTTTATAATTTTTGTTTTCATTTTTAAACTCTGGTAGTTATTTGGGATAAAAATAAAATAAAAAGTAAAGTAAATGTAGCAGGTATATCAACATGAATGTTTTCATTAAAAATTTTTTCAGTATGGTAGCATAACCAAGAGCCATCGGAATGCCTTCTGGAAGAAGCGGTCGAGGCGTAGGAGTTCGGAAATGGATTCAGGAGCAATACACAGAGCGCCGCCAATAAAATCTCGTTCGTTTCCCTTGAAGCAGTAGTAGTCAAATGCTAATAGTCGCTTCAAACTGCTATTGTGGCCAGTACCATCTAAAGTCTACCATAATGGACAGGAATCTAGGCAGTGCTGGCCAATGTGGAGGAGAACGAATTATTCATTGCTAAATTATGAATGAATCATAAATAAAAAAAAAACTATTTCCCAAAATAAGTTTAAAAATCTATCTATCACAGTAGTCTTCAAAGTACTGCAACTTCATTACATTTGATTAATTACGTTATCTAGCTGTTTAAGGTATTTATGAATATTACTCTTATTTCTTAATTATATTAGAAAATCATCTTAATTTTTCTTTTATTATATAACCACACCAGTAGCTTAGCCAAAACCACATTTAAATTAGCTATGTAGGTTTAAATGCAGCGACCATTGTGTTTGTAGGTGTGAGAGAATTTGGTGTCGAATAAAGTCAACTCTTAGCTTTAGTTTAAAAATAATCTAAGCGAGGAGATATTTTTACCAGCTTCTTTTAACATATTTAACCATGTATGAGCTATCTATATACGAGACTACAGTCCATGTAAAATCAGGGACAAACATTTTATGAAGGTTCTGAATAAAGTTATTTATTTTAATTTTTGAATTAACCAATTACCAGGCCAAGTGCCCAGCCATGGAGTACCTCCAGCCGCAAATGCCGAAGAGATGAGGTAGTGCTGACCAGGCTAAGAATAGATCACACGAGGCTCACCCACTCCCATCTTATTTCAGAAGAAACGCCTTCGAACTGCCAGCATTGCAACAAAAATTTGTCCATTAAGCATATTTTCCAAGAATGCTCATATTTCACATCACACATCAATAGCATAGGATTAAACGCGGATATTTCAAAAACCCTCAGAGATGATAAAACAGTGAAAATGGTGTTTCAGTTTTTAAAATCAAAAGGTTTACTGGCACAAATATAACATCGAACAGACAAAAAAAAATTAAATTAAACAAATGTAAGAAAAATTAAATAAGGGATAAATGGCGTTATTGGCCAATGATGTTTTACACCACTAACAAAAAAACTAATAAACCAGGCCAGGATGTTTGGAACGAAGCAATATCGGTTCGATTCCCGTCTTAGTTATTATTTATTTTCCTTTGTTTTTGTGTAAAGAATCCTCAATCTTGAGCTCTTGTTGGTTAGTACTGCAACTCCTAAGTAGTCCTCAGGGGCTACGTAAAGAGGGCCAAAAGAACCATTCCCCGAATACTTTCTCCATCAATCCAATGACTACTGAAGTATAACATGGCGAACTGACCGGTTATCTCTTTTCGTGTGTTTAATGACCCACCTCGAAAAAGTTTGGAAAGCTGAAAATACTTGAGACGTTTTGATTAGAAGATAGAGAATTGCGTCTTCTATAATTTTATTTTATTTTTGATTATGAAATGTGATGAAAGAATGTCCGATTCTGTGCAAGAATACTTTTGAAAGCAATTTTTAGAAGCGTCGTATACCTTATAGCTAATATAGAACTACATGCATTAATTATGTCAAAATATATTTTCTGTATTAACATTAACGTGTATTGAATTTTGGATTTGTTTAGATCTTAAGTTTTTTTCTTGTTTTTTTTTCTAGAGCTAATGACTGAACGATTACGGAAAGTAACCGAGAGTATTCGGGTCATTGAATCCTCAACGAAGGCAAATGAGGCCCTTCGGTCTCTTTAGATCTCATAGCGAAGATTTATCATTCCCGTTTTTTCCATTTAATTTCATTATAAATTAGGGCCTGTAATAAGAAAACTTTTTATTGAAGTGAATTTTATTAGCAAAATGAGATTAGAAAATATAATAAGATATTTTTACTTTGTGGTTTTTATTATTTTAAGAATATATTAATTAATTCTTCAAAAAACGTCAAATCAAGGTTGATGAGTAAAAGTTTAAGTTTTTAGATTGACTACTAATCAAAGATAGGAGTACCAACTGCTACGAACCCACGCGTTGAGCAAAAAATATTTGGTTCATACATTTTTCTAACCTGACTATCGTTTAGACATATTTTTGCCTAATAAAATGATTATCTAAAAAAAAAAATAAAAAATAAAATATCTTTCTGAAAAATATTATATATAATATTATATAATGTTTTTTATAAGAAGATTTTTTTTATTGAGTGGTAGTTTATTTAAGATATGGAGAAGTATACAATGTTTAATAGGTTTGTAGTGTTCTTATAAATTAGTTTCGAATGACTCGTAAATTATCTTTCTTGCTTAAGTTTCTTTATTGAAAAATATTCATAAAACATGACGGGGTCATCGTCCCATTACTAGGAACACTGAAAATTGCACTTTCTTTCATTCAATAATAGAAAAAAAAATTACTGAATTTTAATATAATTAAAATAAATGTCTGCGGAAGTGGGTAGCTCACTGGTTAGGCACTGTGATAGACTCTAAGGACAGGGGTTCGAATCCGGTTGTAGCAGATAATTATTTTCTGTTTAACTGGAGTGGTGAGTTAGCCCCGTGGGTTCTAGCCAGCCTGGTGGTCGAGCGTAATTCTGACCAAATTACCTCATTGCACAACCGTTGGTCTTGTAACAATACTTCGTTCCAAAGTACTGTGCCCCTCACCCTTCATGGCTTGTAGCTGTACAAATTAAAAGTTTTTAAGTATAAACATTTATCATTGTTCTCTTTTATTTCACTTATTTATGTTACAATAGAATATGTCTCTTGTTAGTCCAAAATTTAAGTTCTAATAGTACACAATGGTGTCTAATTTTATAAAATTTGCAGTAAATTATTTAAAGTAAGGAAGGCTCATTTTTATCTCCATTGTCACATGAACTCTGACAAGGATTACCATTATATCTTATATATACTTCCATGTTTAAATTGCTCTCACCTCTATACAATGTTTTCATTGAAGAAATTTCTGATAGCTCTGTTTTAATTCTATGACATGGTTCTGACTTGTGTGAACCATGTCATAGAATTAAATATATGTTATTCAAGAAATGACTTAACTTATCGTTGTCATATGTTTTAAAAGTCATTTTTATTTTGTCTGTTGATTCTGGTATATAAGTAGGTTTTAAGTTGTGATTCATTTTATTTCTATTATAATTTTATTCTATAATGGCCCGGTTCTTGTAATTTTCAATTTCGGATTGCGATGTTATTTCTTAATTGGCTCACAATTAATCTAATTTTGTTGGTAAAAGTTGATTTATTTTTTTGTGATACAAACTCTAGTCTCTCTAGGCAACATTTGCTACAGGCCAAGCGTTGGGTTAAGCCCCTAATTTTAAAAATAATTTGATTGATTATATTAGTACCCAGGATGACAGGTTATCATAAATTGGGAAGAAAAGTATTGGAAACGCATACACTCCCAAGCATTTAGTAAACAATACTTCAAATAACGGACACTGACACATGCCATTGTGATGGACGTACAAGATATCAATCACATCTGTTACACTTATGGGCCTGTACTACCGGCCGTTTCCTACTCCTACACTTTGTATTTGTCTCATTAAAAACAAATATATAAATAAAAAATCTTTTACTACAAGCTAGAAAGTGTCTTGGGTCTAGGGAAAAAAATATAATGAGGTGTAAAGAAATATGTGTTTCTTCTTATCCATTAGTTACATTAAGGGTGGGTAATTAATTATATTTTCCAGCGATTTACGATAGTAAAATTTTATTCACAATCGTATGTAATTTATTTTCATCAATAAATTACTATACTTTGTACATTTTATTTTTAATTATCATCATTCTTCTGATGCATTAATTGTGTAAAAGTTATTGTAAATTTTTATTTGTACTTTGTACTCAAGATTGTGAACGAAAGTTTGTTATTCTTTGTTTGGCCCTTTGTTATTCTTTCACTTGTACCTTTCCGAGGATTATATAAGGTCATAAACATTTTTATCTTCTTATTCGAGTTCATAAAATCAAGTAAAAAATGCTGTTTCAGGTGACAGCTAATTTAACACCAAAGGTTTCAAGATTTGTTTGTTGTTTGTTGTCGGTGTAGATTTATCTTCAGGTAACAATTCCGAAGGTAAACAATTATTTATTATTTATAAAAAATATCCATTTTGTCTTAACAATTTTTCATTATTATAACACTTAAACGTTCGCTATTTCGGCTGTTTTCAAGTATCTATCAATAATTTTTTTTAAATACAATCTATTAATTTTAAAAAACATCATGAAAAATTATATTTCCTACCTTCTGACACTACCAAAGCCAAACTATAGGTTGTAAACATAATTGCAGGTCATATTTCTTTTGTTTAATTATTTAGAATTAGTCATTAATGCATTAACTAGTATACAGTATTTAGCATCCTAAACTATGATGATTCTATGATACTATACTCTGATGATACTAATTAGTGTAAACTATTTAATGTGTTAGTGACTAATGAGAATAATTTAACAAAGGCAATATGGCCTACAATTACGTTGATATCCTATGGTTTTGGCTGTGATAGTGTAATAAGGTAGGAAATATAATTTTTATAATGTTTTTTTTAAATTAATTTGTAATGAACAGATTATATTTTGCAGACTGTATTTGAAAAAACTGTTTTGTAAATCCTTGAAAATGGCCGGAATGGCCGAAATGTTGGAGTGTTAAAATAGTAAAAAATTGTTGAGAAAAAATGGATATTTTTTATAAATACTTAACAAATCTGTCTCAAACAAAAATTTGCATTACATGTTCACACTAATAAAAACATATTAAAAAAAATGAATTACTTGGTCATAACAAGGTCCTTAAGTCCTTGTTTCCTTTTTGTTTTAATTACAGTGAATGAAAAAAAATTCTTATGACCAGCATAAAATTTTCATTTATTTTTGAATTATGAACTATGAACTATTATTTGAACTATAAATTATTGTTGTTGATAACTCTATATCTAGTTCTGAAAGGTTCAATTTCTCATTAAAAATCTTCAGTTTATATTAAATCATTATTGGTACATTGGGTTTAAGCCATTGGAAATAAGACATGAGAACTCCTTTAATTGTTCGATAAAAATCAGCTACTTTTATTTTTTCGTTGAATACAGCTTTTCTGTTAGCATGATTTTGTATTTGAAAGAAAAAAATTAAGAGAGATCGTATGAAAATAAAATTAAAATATAATGGGCAAGTTATGTAATTTATAAATAATATCTGAATGTCAACCAATACAGATTCAAGTTTATAGTTAAATGTTCCTAGCAAAACTTAGTTACAACTAAGAAATGATAACTAACATCAGTTTATCATGTGTAAGTTAAAATTGTATTAAGGTGAAAAATAGTAGGAAAGAGGCCCATAATTTTTCAACCTAATTGGCTATTAAGATCTGACAGGAAAAAATAGTTTTGAATTACCATTCATTCGTTAGGAACCGATCTCTTGTTAGGATTAACCTTCTACAGAAATAAACCAATCCATTCTTCATTTCGAATAGTTTACGGATATATAATTAATTTTTAATTTTTTAAGGCTGTTAAGGTGAGGAATGTTAATAAAAGTCTTTTTTTTTTTTTTTGTCAGCTCAGGAAAATAAAAACCATTCCCCTTCACACAGAAATAATGTTCAATGTATTAAATATAATGATAATAAAAAAAGATAAAAATTTAGTTGTAGTATATTTTCATTATTTATTATACAAAACTACTTTGTTTTAAGAACCCGTTCGTTGAGCAGCAATAATTAATTATATTATTTTTAAAAGAATGCTATTAAGAATGGGACATTATGCGTTTATAAATAATTTCAACTCTCCTTTTTTTTCTGATATACTTTGATCCTATATTACATAAAATATCAAAAACAAAGCAGAAAAGGAAAAGAGGAAAATTAAAATTAAAATATCGTGGTAAATTATCCCTCACCGCAACATCGATCGCCCTAATATTCTTAAGTGCCTAAAAATTTCCCAGTTCTTCGTTTAGTGAAGACGAAATGCAGACATTATTTTCTACATTATATTCTAAATTTATATATATATATAATTATTGAATGGTATGAGGAAAATTTTCTTCCAATATGTTTCCTATCAAGATTGAATTTTTCCTATCCTGTAACAATTACTTGGAGAAGCTATGGGCTTAGTCCAACTCGTTAACAATTGAGTAATCGTTCGACTTCCTCTAGCCTTCCGGGTCATTTTCTTTTAATAAGGAAAAAGTTGAAATAAAGAGTTGAATTTGAAAATAATCCAACGTTCAAATATAACTTATATAATTTTTACTGTGTCGAAATGAAAGTTGTGTGATACCCGCACTGTATGAGCTCTTTTTGTCGTTGAATCGTACTTCACGTATATTTTATGGTAATAGTTGTAGATAAACTTTTCTTGAGCAAATAGTTTTGAAAAATCGCATTGGTTATCTTAAGAATTTTCATGAAAAAAAAATAATAATTTAATTTTTCTGGTTTGATAATTTGTTCGGTAAAGTTGATTAAGACTACAAGCTTACTTTTCTAATATTTTTTACAAGTAAAGCAGTATTAAATTAGCGGAGACTTTTATAAATGTTTAATTGCAGTGAATACTGTTCGCTGAAAAACAAGGTATTGTCGTGTTTCATTGAATGGAATTGTAAATGTAGTGGCGTGAAACAACTACGGCATCATTCCCAGTTCTGAAATACAATGAAAAGATAAAGTTACGAATGGGACAAAAGGTTTTGATTGGAATAGGGCTTTAGGTTCGTAAACCCGTACCGAATATTTTTCTCAACCTTTGTGAAAATATTATTTACCTGCTAAAGGACACGGTTTGTTTCCTGAGTAGTATCCACTTTTGTTAATAATTTCCTTAACAGGTACTCAATATGTACCTTTTTAGTTTTATAGTATAATTTTTTTTTTCCTACGCCACAGGAACTGGGCTATTACGCCATTTTCCCTCTCGCAGCCCAATGCAATTTTACTCTTCCTCTTAGTTGGGCCGCATTCTGCTCAACATCTTCTAGACCAATAGACGTTAAAAGATGGTCTCCATCCATGTCTACCATGTTGCATAGTGGACATTTCGGGGGATCTACGATGCCAATTCGATGGAGGTGTTTTTGGAGCAGATTGCTAAGATTGCAGTTTGCTCTGCTAAGATTGCCGGGAATTCGTTTATCCTTATGCAGTAGGCTCTCCTGTTATAGTATAAAATATAACATGTACCTTTTTATGTTTTATATTTAGTATTTTCTTATTTATTTATTTTGTCTTAAACACCAAACAACTCTAACAAAAAATATCTAAGTGGACAAAAGCTGTTCAAAAGAGGTACACATTTGAATATGGACGTATACCTAAACATAGAATACATTCTTTATCATCTGCAATATTTTAATTAAAACGTTTTTTGCGTGTATTGGAGAATGCATGTTACTGCGTATTTTTAGTTATTTAGGTTATAGAAAATATCGACAGAAATTCCCTTTCTATCGTGTGACGACCGTCCGATACACATGATGAGTGAAAGTCGAAGCTTGTTGTGCCTAATGGATTCTACACGTGGCAAATATCAAGGGAGTCCTGTTTTAATCAAGCCACCATCCCTTTAATTATCCATTTTATTTATTTCATTTATAAATGTTGGTGTTAAAATATGTAATTCATTCTGATATGATATTTTACAACAATTTCAAAATTTTATGTGATAGGAACTTTCCATGTTATTATGTCGAACAATTATATGTTTGAACTGGCTTGGTCTTAGAATGGAGGTTTCCCTGGTGATCAACTTATTCACTTAGGAAAATTCTAAGTAAATAACTTCTAAGGCCTTGGAGATATGTAATAACCCTTGTTATATTATAAAAGTTTTTGTCTTTGCAACATATGTTCTAATACTTGTCTCGGGTACTGGTGCCCATCAACACAGGAACACCTTTCCCATCGAGTGTAATGGGTACAAGGTGCTAAAGGCACAAAAACCATTATCCAGATAGTTTATAAAAACATTTGTAAGCCTTTGTAACGTATTCTTCTGGGGCGTGGCTAATAATAGCCAATGAGAAGAATGATTCTGAAAAGGTATTTTTTTTTAAAATATTTTTATTGAAATTTACAACTGTATACTACATCATACATTCAGTAAATTTGATCTTAGTTAAAATGGAGTGTTAAAGGCGTGTAGAGAAACTACCCAGTGGTAGCACACTAAAGACATTTTACATTAGTAGGTCTCATGGCCATCTTCTTTTTAAGCGCCTCGGAGGATTGTCAAGAATGGAAGAGAAGCAAGGTTAGAAACTAGGGGGTTTGAATGTTTAAGGAGTTTATAATGGAAGGAGTGATAACTGGTTCGGGCTAGATCGGTCTCATAGGGAACATTAAGGTCTTTATGTATGATTTTATTTGTGTCTAAGTAAGGATTTTGGATTGTAAGGATTGGATACGAGAGGAATCCGAAGGTTTAGTGGAGCCCCAAAGCTCAACTCCATATGTCCTGATTGGCCTTATTACAGGTGTTATATTATGTAGATCAGTATTTTTTAATGAGTTGGAAGTTCAGACCATTTGTCAGGTAAGTGCTGTAATAGTCGAAATCGACGTGCAGTTTCCTGTCTTTTCAGTCTTGTGTTAGGATTCCAGGTTAATCGTTTGTCCAGATGTAGCCCAAGGTAGCGGATCTGTTCGACAGGAGTAAGAGTAATATTATTAAATGAAACTGTAGGGCAGTCGGTAGGTATACGACGAAGGATAAAGGTGATTTGTTGGAATTTATCTTAATCCTCCAATTACGACACCATTCTTCTAGAGCTGTGATATGGGGAAAAGGTAATTAATTTAAAGAAGGTTATTAATTAACTTATTTTTTGTATAATTTACAGGATAATCGCCTTTAGCGATTATCCTGCCATCCCGATCGATGACAGTATACGTAGTATGTGTTATCAAGTACATTTCCTAAATTTTAGTATGTTGTTGGCCTAACCTAATCTAATTTACCCCTATTTAGTAAACTTTATAACTACCTAGTTTTGGTACTGACTCTAAGAAATGATAATTAAAATTTTAACTTGTAGTAAGAGTATAGCTCTTTTAGTATTAATTATTTTTTAACAGACCGATGAATTAAACAATATGAAAATGTTGCAAGTATAATTCTCTACTGATTTTTGAATTGTTTTGTTTTGATTTATACTGTTTTTAATAAAATAAAAAAACAAACGTTTTTTCCGGATTCTCCCCTTCATAAAAGTTTGAAAACTTTAAAGTTGCGAAAAAATCATAAGTTTCTTTTTTAATAACCCTGGCTTAATTGCATAGCTTAGGGTTCTCATAATTCACGCTGATAGGAATGTTGAACGATAAATAAGGAATAAGAGGATGCCATTCGGATAAATTATCTCTCAATGGCATCTTTTAATGAGGAGGTTCAATGAAATATCGACAATGTTTTTTTCAATTGTTATCACAAACTTGTTTGCCCATTCTGATCAAGGGATATGCATATATTGATTATAATAAATATACCTACTTTTTTTTAATAAAACTTAGTTTAAAAATATTTACTATATATATGACTTTGTTATTTTATCTAATTGTACTACATTAATTAAGTTGATAGTGATAAATGGCTTAGAAAGTTTTATATTTTGCTAATATTGAAAATAAGATTTTTTTTTTTTTTCCAAGACTCCCATTGGAGTCCTATACTGCCTAACCATGGTTGGGGATCAAAGTTTTTCATTTTGTGGGACCGCCACTCAAAGAAAAAAGTCAACGTCCCAGGCCGGAAAAATTAGAATTGCTAAGTCGCGAATTTGGACTGGGCCTGAATATTAGACCATCATCGCGAGATTTAAAATTAAAAAATCTAAAATTTTAGGGGGTTCCGTGGAATCTGGTTTATACAAATTGATCTGGGTTGAAAATTGTATTAAAACATTTATATTTAATGTAATTCTCAAGTAACAGGTTATTTTCAAGTCACAGTAGAATAAAATGGTTTCTAGGGGTCACTTATACATTAAAATTAGTAATAATACTATTAGTATGATGATAAAAATCATTTCTTTTTAATAGATTTTATAATATAAATAATATAGCAATGCTTTACCGTTATTCCTCCTCTGATTCTCATAGCCATGTCCATGAGAAATTTGTTTACAATATTATAGAACTTAACTTTATCTTCATTCGTTTCTCGGAGAAAGGTCTGATTTTACAATATAAAAAAATTATTGCATTCAATTTATCCAAAAAAAAAAAAAAAAAAGTAATGGACTAAGAAAATTTAAAAAACTAGACAAACATAGAAATTATTCGGTATTCTGAATAGTGGCTTTTATGATATAAAAGAGATACTGGGCACCACTGTCACGAATTCTGGCCAGAAAGTAAAAGTTCAAGGTTAGTATGCTTTGAATTACAATTGTTGTGGCTTGATATAGCTCATACCCTTCTGTTTAATTTTATGTTCATTTTATGAATATAACTACTAATTGAATGTCCTCATCTTCATGGAACGAAATTTTGAAATTAGTAATTGGAGAGTGACTCTTTTTTAAATGATTTTCTTTGGTTAAATTTGCAATTATAGTGACTGTTTAACATTGTCGCAGCCCATGAGAATGGGTAATAAAATTTAAAATTTTAATTTTATTAGCAGATTTTACATTCATAGTGATTGATTGATATTGGTTTTGACAGACATTTAAAACTTATTTAATTTTAATTTTTGGAAATGAGCTCTTTTGTTGAAAATTAGGAATGCGTTGATGGCTATTTTAAATCATTTCAAAATCATCCTTTAGTTCCGGATATTTTAAAACTATACGTTTTTCAGATATATATATATTTTAGAACTATAAAAATTATGTACACACCAACGTCATATTTATTATTAAATACTACAAATCATCACGTTACAACGCTGAAAAAATATGTATTTATGTGTAATCAATAAATAATAAAGCTCTCTCTAGGCCACTGTATTTTTGAAAGCGTTTATTCATTTTTATAGGGAAGGGTCATGGTCACAAACACCTGTTGAGAAAATGTGATTTTTATCTAAAAATTTATCAATATTTCGACTTTATTTCACGTTTAAATGATTTGTGGTAGTATAATGGCGGAAGCAATTTAATAAACTGTTATCAGCTATCTGGGGCTATAATTTAATGATGTCGTCCAATTATTGTGACTTGAAAGAAATTCTTAGCCTCTCTCTTATCCATTTTTAAATTTTTATCAATTTCGTGATCTATTGATTTAATGGAGGGCTGAAATGTATTTAATTACGTTTTATCATTTCATCCTGCGGCTATTAACCATTATCACATCTGCAATCTCCTGTGCATGCGAAAGTAGAATTAGGATTTCTTTCATTCTTTTTTTATTATATTTCAATTAAATATTGCTTTTGTTACTGTCATTTGCAGCCCTCTTCTCCAAATTTATTTTCATTGTTATTATTAATCTTCCTGATGATTATCCAATGAATACTGTAATTTATTTCTATTATTATATTTAATATTCCTATTAATGTATATTTAATTTATTATAATGGATGCTCTGGGGTTCATATTGTTACAAAGTATTACAGGCCCTAGTAGAGCCTTTCCCTTTTCAAGCATTCTAGGAAGAGAATTATTCTAAAAATCTGTCTGTTATTTTTGAAAATGTATTGCTAATAATAATACAATTGGATGAATCACAAATTCATACATACCTAATAAAAATAAAACAAAACTTTGAATCAAGAAAAAAGTGAAAAAAAGAAGAAATTATTGTAACAGAAATTTAATTTATACTTTAGGTGTTTCTGTTCGACAATCGTTGAGTAAGTAGGCTTTTGTTTTTAGAAGTCTTGATGTTGGTGATTTTTAAAGCGAAAAACTTCCATTTCAGTTTAAAAGATTGGATTTAGAGACAGGCGACAAATAATTTGAAGGATACTACAAAAATCAAAATAATCGCATGTTGCTTTAACTCTCGATCATTACAACCCACTTCTGCAATCACTTTCCTCTTTTCTGTTGGCTAGTATTTTTTTTCAAATATCGTATCTCATTTGTACATTTTTTTTCAAATATCGTATCTCATTTGTACATTTTTTTCGTGGAGTCATAAATTTCTGAATTATTTTCGCACATAAGAATAATGTGTATGGTGTCTTAACACGTAAATTTATAGTCGAATAAAACTTCTTACTTAAAATTTGTTGTCATATTTTACTTATTAATAATGAAAAGAAATGCTAGGTAATTTTGAAAAGAATAGTTTTGTTAAATATTGTTTTTATTTTAAAAAAAGGAAAGATAAACTTTATGGTTGGTTTGTTCTCTGAGAAGTTGTTTGTTGTTTAGATATAGGCTGTACTAGGAGTATTCATCATATTGTGTTAAATGTAAAAAAGAAAGTTTTTTTAAAAGACATTAAATGGATTTCCTTAGTACCAAAATGTAGGCTCAAATCGTCTACTGTAACTTTTTAACAAACGAAATGCCAAAATATCACTTCTTCGCGGGCTTTATGCAAGAAGCCCTTGAATGAAATCTTCAAGGGAGCTATCTAATATCATGCCATCTCTTGAAATTAATATTGCTTATGATACAACAACGAATTGCTTTGACTCTTTATTCCAAGAACTAATTATTTCGTTGAAGAGGCAGGTAGCTGGTAATATTGATCCCTAAAATGTTCTCTCCAAAAGAAGGACCCATCAATGGATTTGATAGTGCTTAGAGGCATTGTGTAAGAGATATTTAATTAAAAATTTATTTCTATTTACATCCAAATGGAATTCCGAATAAAATATTAAATATGAACCTACGGTAGAAATATGTTATTGATTAATTAAAAAGGAACAAGATGGATACCCTTCAAAAAAAGAAAAGATGATTGGTTTGGTCATGCATAGAGGATGAGGATAAACATTACCATCTAGAGGAATCTCGGTTTGTGATGGAAAGCGGTCGAGTGAAGCAGAATTGTGAGTCAAATATTTGGTTTGAGCTTAGGCTTGAATCTATAGTTTTAGGACTTAGCGTCATGGTCGTTTTAAGCTATCAAGAAAGAGCTAACCCTAAATAAGTACACGAGTGAAATTCATTATATTGGTTGTCTAATAAAATAAAGTAAAAAAAAATAGGATATATTGTAACTAATATGTCAGTTTTTGCGATATAATATATTCTTGGCTGATTATGGAATCTATTTTATGTGATTTTAAAATACCATAGTAGGTTTAATAACGAGGTATTAAGGTTAATTAGTGGAAACGAATTACTATGAATAGGATGAGTTCATACCTTATTTTTTGTATTCTGAAATCCCAATCTAATGTTTATTTGAAGTAAAAAAATATCAATGAGATTTAAGAGTAGTTGTCTATAGTAAGAGATATTTAACTTCCGTGAGTTTATTTGAGGTTGTGAAAAGTAAAAAAATATCTAGGA